>NC_045143.1:183368-448402 GCF_008831285.2 Nymphaea colorata | reverse complement strand
TTTTAACACGATGGTGAGAATGTTGCTTTGTCAGGATCGTTGAGCAGTTCCCTTGTCTCACAGAACTGCTTACCCTCTTGTTGTATGGAAATCATCGTATCTTTTTGGGCAGTCCCTATGTCTTATAGGACAAATTACCCCTCCTGTTGTATGGGTTCATTATATCTCTTCTCATTTACTAATTCAAACAACGCCCATTGATTCCAACCAATATCTTCAATTTCAGCTAATTGACATTTTTAGCTTGATGGTGAAGACAGTTGCTTCATCAAGGCCTTTGAGCAATCCAGGTCTCAAAAGAATGCTTCCCCACTTGTTGTACGGGGTTCATCGAATCTTTTTGAGTAGTCCCTATGTCTTACGGACTACTTCCCCCTCCTGTTGCATGGGGTTCATCGTATCTTTTTAGCTTTATTTGATTTAACAATGTATCTCCTCTCGTTTACTAATTTGAACATCGCACATTGATTTGAACCAATATTTTAAATTTCATTTGATAGACATTCTCGACATAATGAACAGGAAGTTGCTTTATCAAGATCCTTAAGCAATTCCCAGGTCTCACAGGACTGCTTCCCTTCTTGTTGTACGGGGTTCATTATATCTCCTCTCATTTATTAATTCAAACAACGCCCATCGACCTCAGCCAATATTTTTAAGTTCATCTAATTGACATTTTTAACTTCATGGTGAGGACATTGGGTCATCATGATCCTCGAGCATTCCAGGTCACAAGACTGCTTCCCCACTTGTTGGACGCGGTTCATCGTATCTTTTTGAACAGTCCCCAGGTCTTACGGGTCTACTTCCCTTCTTGTTGTACGGGGTTCATTATATCACATCTGATTTACTAATTCAAACAACGCCAATTGATTTCAACCAATATTTTTAATTTCATCTAACAGGCATTTTTCACATGATGGTGAGGATGTTGCTTTGTCAGGATCCTTGAGCAGTTCCCTGGTCTCACAGGACTGCTTACCCTCTTGATGTATGGGATCATCGTATCTTTTTGGGCAGTCCCTATGTCTTACAGTACTACTTACCCCTCTTGTGGTATGGGGTTCATCATATCTCTTCTCATTTACTAATTCAAACAACGCCCATTGATTTCAGCCAATATCTTCAATTTCAGCTAATTGACATTTTTAGCTTCATGGTGAAGACATTGCTTCATCAAGGCCTTCGAGCAATCCAGGTCTCAAAAGACTGCTTCCCCACTTGTTGTACGGGGTTCATCGTATCCTTTTGAGCAGTCCCTACGTCTTACGGGACTACTTCCCCCTCTTGTTGTATGGGCTTCATCGTATCTTTCCAACTTTATTTCATTTAACAATGCATCTCCTCTCGTTTACTAATTTGAACATCGCACATTGATTTCAACCAATATTTTGAATTTCATCTGACAGACATTTTCAACATAATGGAGAGGATGTTGCTTTATCAAGATCCTTAAGCAGTTCGCAAGTCTCACAAGACTGCTTGCCCTCTTGTTGTACGGGGTTCATTATATCTCCTCTCATTTACTAATTGAAACAACGCCCATCGACTTCAGCAAATATCTTTAATTTCATCTAATCGACATTTTTAACTTCATGGTGAGGACGTTGCTTCATCATGATCCTCGAGCATTCCAGGTCACAAGACTGCTTCCCCACTTGTTGGACGGGGTTCATCGTACCTTTTTGAACAGTCCTCAAGTCTTACGTGTCTACTTCCCCTCTTGTGGTTCATTATATCTCCTCCCATTTACTAATTCGAACAACGCCCATTGATTTCAAACAATATTTTTAAATTCATCTACTTGACATTTTTAACTTGATGGAGAAGACGCTCCTTCATCGAGATCATTCAGCCTTCCAGGTCTCAGAGGACTATTTTCCCATTCCTTGTACGGGTTCATCGTATATTTTGAGCAGTCCCCAATTGTTGTATAGGCTTCATCGTATCTTTCTACCTTTGTTTGATTTAGCAATATGATTTACTAATTCAAACAACGCCCATTGATTTCAACCAATATCTTCAATTTCATCTAATTGACATTTTTAGCCTGATGCTGAAGACGTTGCTTAATCAAGGCCTTTGAGCATTTCAGGTCTCAAAAGACTGCTTCCCCACTTGTTGTACGGGGTTCATCGTATCTTTTTGAGCAGTCCCTAGGTCTTACGGGACTACTTCCCCCTCTAGTTGTTTGGGGTTCAACGTATCTTTCTAGCTTTATTTCATTTAACAATTCATCTCCTCTCGTTTACGAATTTGAATATCGCACAATGATATCAACCAATATTTTGAATTTCATGTGATGGACATTTTCAACATAATGGAGAGGATGTAGCTTTATCAAGATCCTTAAGCAGTTCTCAGGTCTCACAGGACAGGACTGCTTCCCCTCTTGTTGTATGGGGTTCATTATTTCTCCTCTCATTCACTAATTCAAACAACGCCCATCGACTTCAGCCAATATTTTTAACTTCATCTAATTGACATTTTTAACTTGGTAGTTAGGACATTGTTTCATCATGATCCTTGAGCATTACAGGTCAAAACACTGCTTCCCCACTTGTTGGACGGGGTTCATCGTATCTTTTCGAACAGTCCCCAGGTCTTACGGGTCTACCTCCCCTCTTGTTGTACGGGGTTCATTATATCTCATCTCATTTAGTAATTCAAACAACGCCAATTGATTTCAACCAATATTTTCAATTTCATCTCCTTGACATTTTTAACTTGACGGTGAAGACGCTCCTTCATCGAGATCCTTCAGCATTCCACGTCTTACAGGACTGCTTTCCCATTCGTTGTACGGATTCACCGTATCTTTTCAGCAGTCCCCAATTGTTGTATAGGATTCATCGTATCTTTCTACCTTTGTTTGATTTAACAATATGAAGATCCTATTCCTATAATTACATCTCCTCTCATTAAATAATTAGAACATCGCATATTGATTTCAACCAATATTTTAAATTTCATCTAATAGGCATTTTTAATACGATGGTGAGGATGTTGCTTTGTCAGGATCCCTGAGCAGTTCCCTGGTCTCACAGGACTGTTTACCCTCTTGTTGTATGGGAATCATCGAATCTTTTTGGGCAGTCCCTATGTCTTACAGGACTACTTACCCCTCTTGTTGTATGGGGTTCATTATATCTCTTCTCATTTACTAATTCAAACAACGCCCATTGATTCCAACCAATATCTTCAATTTCAGCTAATTGACATTTTTAGCTTGATGGTGAAGACAGTTGCTTCATCAAGGCCTTTGAGCAATCCAGGTCTCAAAAGAGTGCTTCCCCACTTGTTGTACGGGGTTCATCGAATCTTTTTGAGCAGTCCCCAGGTCTTACGGGACTACTTCCCCCTCCTGTTGTATGGGGTTCATCGTATCTTTTTAGCTTTATTTGATTTAACAATGTATCTCCTCTCGTTTGCTAATTTGAACATCGCACATTGATTTGAACCAATATTTTGAATTTCATCTCATAGACATTCTCGACATAATGGAGAGGAAGTTGCTTTATCAAGATCCTTAAGCAATTCCCAGGTCTCACAGGACTGCTTCCCCCCTTGTTGTACGGGGTTCATTATATCTCCTCTCATTTACCAATTCAAACAACGCCCATCGACCTCAGCCAATATTTTTAATTTAATCTAATTGACATTTTTAACTTCATGGTGAGGACGTTGGTTCATCATGATCCTCGAGCATTCCAGGTCACAAGACTGCTTCCCCACTTGTTGCACGGGGTTCATCGTACCTTTTTGAACAGTCCTCAAGTCTTACGTGTCTACTTCCCCTCTTGTGGTTCATTATATCTCCTCCCATTTACTAATTCGAACAACGCCCACTGATTTCAACCAATATCTTCAATTTCAGCTAATTGACATTTTTAGCTTGATTGTGAAGACAGTTGCTTCATCAAGGCCTTTGAGAAATCCAGGCCTCAAAAGAGTGCTTCCCCACTTGTTGTACGGGTTCATCGAATCTTTTTGAGCAATCCCTAGGTCTTACGGACTACTTCCCCGACTGCTTTCCACTTGTTGTACGGGGTTCATCGTATCCTTTTGAGCAGTCCCTACGTCTTACGGGACTACTTCCCCTCTTGTTGTATGGGCTTCATCGTATCTTTTTGGGCAGTCCCTATGTCTTACAGTACTACTTACCCCTCTTGGTGTATGGGGTTCATCATATCTCTTCTCATTTACTAATTCAAACAACGCCCATTGATTTCAGCCAATATCTTCAATTTCAGCTAATTGACATTTTTAGCTTGATGGTGAAGACGTTGCTTCATCAAGGCCTTTGAGCAATCCAGGTCTCAAAAGACTGCTTCCCCACTTGTTGTACGGGGTTCAACGTATCCTTTTGAGCAGTCCCTACGTCTTACGGGACTACTTCCCCCTCTTGTTGTATGGGTTCATCGTATCTTTCCAGATTTATTTCATTTAACAATGCATCTCCTCACGTTTAGTAATTTGAACATCGCACATTGATTTCAACCAATATTTTGAATCTCATCTGATAGACATTTTCAACATAATGGACAGGATGTTGCTTTATCAAGATCCTTAAGCAGTTCCCAAGTCTCACAGGACTGCTTCCCCTCTTGTTGTACGGGGTTCATTATATCTCCTCTCATTTACTAATTCAAACAACGCCCATCGACTTCAGCCAATATCTTTAATTTCATCTAATCGACATTTTTAACTTCATGGTGAGGACGTTGCTTCATCATGATCCTCGAGCATTCCAGGTCACAAGACTGCTTCCCCACTTGTTGGACGGGGTTCATCGTATCTTTTTGAACAGTCCTCAAGTCTTACGTGTCTACTTCCCCTCTTGTGGTTCATTATATCTCCTCCCATTTACTAATTCGAACAACGCCCATTGATTTCAACCAATATTTTTAATTTCATCTACTTGACATTTTTAACTTGATGGTGAAGACGCTCCTACATCGAGATCCTTCAGCCTTCTACGTCTCACAGGACTACTTTCCCATTCCTTGTACGGGTTCATCGTATCTTTTGAGCTGTCCCCAATTGTTGTATAGGCTTCATCGTATCTTTCTACCTTTGTTTGATTTAGCAATATGATTTACTAATTCAAACAACGCCCATTGATTTCAACCAATATCGTCAATTTCATCTAATTGACATTTTTAGCCTGATGCTGAAGACGTCGCTTACTCAAGGCCTTTGAGCATTCCAGGTCTCAAAAGACTGCTTCCCCACTTGTTGTACGGGGTTCATCGTATCTTTTTGAACAGTCCCTAGGTCTTACGGGACTACTTCCCCCTCTAGTTGTTTGGGGTTCATCGTATCTTTCCAGCTTTATTTCATTTAACAATTCATCTCCTCTCGTTTACGAATTTGAACATCGCACAATGATATCAACCAATATTTTGAATTTCATGTGATGGACATTTTCAACATAATGGAGAGGATGTAGCTTTATCAAGATCCTTAAGCAGTACCCAGGTCTCACACGGCTGCTTCCCCTCTTGTTGTACGGGGTTCATTATATCTCCTCTCATTCACTAATTCAAACAACGCCCATCGACTTAAGCCAATATTTTTAACTTCATCTAATTCACATTTTTAACTTGATAGTTAGGACATTGTTTCATCATGATCCTTGAGCATTACTGGTCAAAACACTGCTTCCCCACTTGTTGGACGGGGTTCATCGTATCTTTTTGAACAGTCCCCAGGTCTTACGGGTCTACCTCCCCTCTTGTTGTACGGGGTTCATTATATCTCATCTCATTTACTAATACAAACAACGCCAATTAATGTCAACCAATATTTTCAATTTCATCTACTTGACATTTTTAACTTGACGGTGAAGACGCTCCTTCATCGAGATCCTTCAGCATTCCACGTCTCACAGGACTGCTTTCCCATTCGTTGTACGGGTTCATCGTATCTTTTCAGCAGTCCCCAATTGTTGTATAGGATTCATCGTATCTTTCTACCTTTGTTTGATTTAACAATATGAAGATCCTATTCCTATAATTACATCTCCTCTCATTAAATAATTAGAATATCGCATATTGATTTCAACCAATATTTTAAATTTCATCTAATAGGCATTTTTAATACGATGGCGAGGATGTTGCTTTGTCAGGATCCCTGAGCAGTTCCGTGGTCTCACAGGACTGCTTACCCTCTTGTTGTATGGGAATCATCGAATCTTTTTGGGCAGTCCCTATGTCTTACAGGACTACTTACCCCTCTTGTTGTATGGGGTTCATTATATCTCTACTCATTTACAATTCAAACAACGCCCATTCATTCCAACCAATATCTTCAATTTCAGCTAATTGACATTTTTAGCTTGATGGTGAAGACAGTTGCTTCATCAAGGCCTTTGAGCAATCCAGGTCTCAAAAGACTGCTTCCCCACTTGTTGTACGGGGTTCATCGAATCTTTTTGAGTAGTCCCTAGGTCTTACGGGACTACTTCCCCCTCCTGTTGCATGGGGTTCATCGTATCTTTTTAGCTTTATTTGATTTAACAATGTATCTCCTCTCGTTTACTAAATTGAACATCGCACATTGATTTGAACCAATATTTTGAATTTCATCTCATACACATTCTCGACATAATGGAGAGGAAGTTGCTTTATGAAGATCCTTAAGCAATTCCCAGGTCTCACAGGACTGCTTCCCTTCTTGTTGTACGGGGTTCATTATATCTCCTCTCATTTATTAATTAAAACAACGCCCATCGACCTCAGCCAATATTTTTAATTTCATCTAATTGACATTTTTAACTTCATGGTGAGGACGTTGGTTCATCATGATCCTCGAGCATTCCAGGTCACAAGACTGCTTCCCCACTTGTTGGACGCGGTTCATCGTATCTTTTTGAACAGTCCCCAGGTCTTACGGGTCTACTTCCCTTCTTGTTGTACGGGGTTCATTATATCACATCTGATTTACTAATTCAAACAACGCCAATTGATTTCAACCAATATTTTTAATTTCATCTAACATGCATTTTTCACATGATGGTGAGGATGTTGCTTTGTCAGGATCCTTGAGCAGTTCCCTGGTCTCACAGGACTGCTTACCCTCTTGATGTATGGGATCATCGTATCTTTTTGGGCAGTCCCTATGTCTTACAGTACTACTTACCCCTCTTGTGGTATGGGGTTCATCATATCTCTTCTCATTTACTAATTCAAACAACGCCCATTGATTTCAGCCAATATCTTCAATTTCAGCTAATTGACATTTTTAGCTTCATGGTGAAGACATTGCTTCATCAAGGCCTTCGAGCAATCCAGGTCTCAAAAGACTGCTTCCCCACTTGTTGTACGGGGTTCATCGTATCCTTTTGAGCAGTCCCTACGTCTTACGGGACTACTTCCCCCTCTTGTTGTATGGGCTTCATCGTATCTTTCCAGCTTTATTTCATTTAACAATGCATCTCCTCTCGTTTACTAATTTGAACATCGCACATTGATTTCAACCAATATTTTGAATTTCATCTGATAGACATTTTCAACATAATGGAGAGGATGTTGCTTTATCAAGTTCCTTAAGCAGTTCGCAAGTCTCACAAGACTGCTTCCCCTCTTGTTGTACGGGGTTCATTATATCTCCTCTCATTTACTAATTCAAACAACGCCCATCGACTTCAGCAAATATCTTTAATTTCATCTAATCGACATTTTTAACTTCATGGTGAGGACGTTGCTTCATCATGATCCTCGAGCATTCCAGGTCACAAGACTGCTTCCCCACTTGTTGGACGGGGTTCATCGTACCTTTTTGAACAGTCCTCAAGTCTTACGTGTCTACTTCCCCTCTTGTGGTTCATTATATCTCCTCCCATTTACTAATTCGAACAACGCCCATTGATTTCAACCAATATTTTTAAATTCATCTACTTGACATTTTTAACTTGATGGTGAAGACGCTCCTTCATCGAGATCATTCAGCCTTCCAGGTCTCAGAGGACTATTTTCCCATTCCTTGTACGGGTTCATCGTATATTTTGAGCAGTCCCCAATTGTTGTATAGGCTTCATCGTATCTTTCTACCTTTGTTTGATTTAGCAATATGATTTACTAATTCAAACAACGCCCATTGATTTCAACCAATATCTTCAATTTCATCTAATTGACATTTTTAGCCTGATGCTGAAGACGTTGCTTAATCAAGGCCTTTGAGCATTCCATGTCTCAAAAGACTGCTTCCCCACTTGTCGTACGGGGTTCATCGTATCTTTTTGAGCAGTCCCTAGGTCTTACGGGACTACTTCCCCCTCCAGTTGTAAGGGGTTCATCGTATCTTTCTAGCTTCAATTCATTTAACAATTCATCTCCTCTCGTTTACGAATTTGAACATCGCACAATGATATCAACCAATATTTTGAATTTCATGTGATAGACATTTTCAACATAATGGAGAGGATGTAGCTTTATCAAGATCCTTAAGCAGTTCCCTGGTCTCACAGGACTACTTCCCCTCTTATTGTACGGGGTTCATTATATCTCCTCTCATTCACTAATTCAAACAATGCCCATCGACTTCAGCCAATATTTTTAACTTCATCTAATTGACATTTTTAACTTGATAGTTAGGACATTGTTTCATCATGATCCTTGAGCATTACAGGTCAAAACACTACTTCCCCACTTGTTGGATGGGGTTCATCGTTTCTTTTTGAACAGTCCCCAGCTCTTACGGGTCTACCTCCCCTCTTGTTGTACGGGGTTCATTATATCTCATCTCATTTACTAATTCAAACAACGCCAATTGATTTCAACCAATATTTTCAATTTCATCTACTTGACATTTTTAACTTGACGGTGAAGACGCTCCTTCATCGAGATCCTTCAGCATTCCACGTCTCACAGGACTGCTTTCCCATTCGTTGTACGGGTTCATCGTATCTTTTCAGCAGTCCCCAATCGGTGTATAGGATTCATCGTATCTTTCTACCATTGTTCGATTTAACAATACGAAGATCCTGTTTTTATAACTACATCACCTCTCATTAAATAATTAGAACATCGCATATTGATTTCAACCAATATTTTAAATTTCATCTAATAGGCATTTCTAACACGATGGTGAGGATGTTGCTTTGTCAGGATCCTTGAGCAGTTCCCTGGTCTCACAGGACTGCTTACCCTCTTGTTGTATGGGGAATCATCGTATCTTTTTGAGCAGTCCCTACGTCTTACGGGACTACTTCCCCTCTTGTTGTATGGGCTTCATCGTATCTTTTTGGGCAGTCCCTATGTCTTACAGTACTACTTACCCCTCTTGGTGTATGGGGTTCATCATATCTCTTCTCATTTACTAATTCAAACAACGCCCATTGATTTCAGCCAATATCTTCAATTTCAGCTAATTGACATTTTTAGCTTGATGGTGAAGACGTTGCTTCATCAAGGCCTTTGAGCATTCCAGGTCTCAAAAGAGTGTTTCCCTACTTGTTGTACGGGGTTCATCGTATCTTTTTGAGCAGTCCTTAGGTCTTACGGGACTACTTCCTCCTTTTGTTGTACGGGGTTCGTTATATCTCCTCTCATTTACTAATTCAAACAACGCCCATCGACTTCAGCCAATATTTCTAATTTCATCTAATCGAGATTTTTAACATCAGGGTGAGGACGTTGCTTCATCATGATCCTCGAGCATTCCAGGTCACAAGACTGCTTCCCCACTTGTAGGACGGAGTTCATCGGATCTTTTTGAACAGTCCCCAGGTCTTACGGGTCTACTTCCCCTCTTGTTGCATGGGGATCATAATATCTTCTCTCATTTACTAATTCAAACAACGCCAATTGATTTCAACCAATATTTTTAATTTCATCTACTTGGCATTTTTAACTTGATGGTGAAGACGCTCCTTCATCGAGATCCTTCAGCATTCCAGGTCTCACAGGACTGCTTTCCCATTCGTTGTACGGGTTCATCGTATCTTTTGAGCAGTCCCCAATTGTTGTATAGGCTTCATCATATCTTTCTACCTTTGTTTGATTTAGCAATATGATTTACTAATTCAAACAACAACCATTGATTTCAACCAATATCTTCAATTTCATCTAATTGACATTTTTAGATTGATGCTGAAGACGTTGCTTCATCAAGGCCTTTGAGCATTCCAGGTCTCAAAAGACTGCTTCCCCACTTGTTAAATGGGGTTCATCGTATCTTTTTGAGCGGCCCCTAGGTCTTACGGGACTACTTCCCCCTCTATTTGTATGGGGTTCATCGTATCTTTCTAGCTTTATTTCATTTAACAATGCATCTCCTCTTGTTTACTAATTTGAACATCGCACATTGATTTCAACCAATATTTTGAATTTCATCTGATAGACATTTTCAACATAATGCAGAGGATGTTGCTTTATCAAGATCCTTAAGCAGTTCCCAGGTCTCACAGGACTGCTTCCCCTCTTGTTGTTTGGGGTTCATTATAACTCCTCTCATTTACTAATTTAAACAACGCCCATCGACTTCAGCCAATATTTTTATTTTCATCTAATCGACATTTTTAACTTCATGGTGAGAACGTTGCTTCAACATGATCCTCGAGCATTCCAGGTCACAAGACTGCTTCCCCACTTGTTGGATGGGGTTCATCGGATCTTTTTGAACAGTCCCCAAGTCTTACGGGTCTACTTCCCCTCTTGTTGTACGAGGTTCATAATATCTCATGTCATTTACTAATTCAAACAACGCCCATTGATTTCAACCAATATTTTTACTTTCATCTACTTGACATTTTTAACTTGATGGTCAAGACGCTCCTTCATCGAGATCCTTCAACATTCCAGGTCTCACAGGACTGCTTCCCCATTCGTTGTACGGGTTCATCGTATCTTTTGATCAGTCCCCAATTGTTGTATAGGTTTCATCGTATCTTTCTACCATTGTTTGATTTAGCAATATGATTTACTAATTCAAACAACGCCCATTGATTGCAACCAATATCTTCAATTTCATCAAATTGACATTTTTAGCTTGATGCTGAAGACGTTGCTTCATCAAGGCCTTTGAGCATTCCAGGTCTCAAAAGACTACTTCCTCACTTGTTTTACGGAGTTCATCGTATCTTTTTGAGCAGTCCCTAGGTCTTACGAGACTACTTTCCCCTCTAGTTGTATGGGGTTCATCATATCTTTCTAGCTTTATTTCATTTAACAGTGCATCTCCGCTCGTTTACCAATTTGAAAATCGCGCAATGATATCAACCAATATTTTGACTTTCATGTGATAGACATTTTCAACATACTGGAGAGGATGTTGCTTTATCAAGATCCTTAAGCAGTTCTCAAGTCTCACAGAACTGCTTCCCTCTTGTTGTACGGGGTTCATTATATCTCCACTCATTTACTAATTCAATCAACGCCCATCCACTTCAGCCAATATTTTTAATTTCATCTAATTGACATTTTTAACTTCATGGTGAGGACGTTGCTTCATCATGATCCTTGAGCATTCCAGGTCACAAGACTGCTTCCCCACTTGTTGGACGGGGTTCATCGTATCTTTTTGAACAGTCCCCATGTCTTACGGGTCTACCTCCCCTCTTGTTGTACGGGGTTCATTATATCTCATCTCATTTACTAATTCAAACAACGACAATTGATTTGAACCAATATTTTCAATTTCATCTACTTGACATTTTTAACTTGACGGTGAAGACGCTCCTTCATCGAGATCCTTCAGCATTCCACGTCTCACAGGACTGCTTTCCCATTCGTTGTACGGGTTCATCGTATCTTTTCAGCAGTCCCCAATTGTTGTATAGGATTCATCGTATCTTTCTACCTTTGTTTGATTTAACAATATGAAGATCCTATTCCTATAATTACATCTCCTCTCATTAAATAATTAGAATATCGCATATTGATTTCAACCAATATTTTAAATTTCATCTAATAGGCATTTTTAATACGATGGTGAGGATGTTGCTTTGTCAGGATCCCTGAGCAGTTCTGTGGTCTCACAGGACTGCTTACCCTCTTGTTGTATGGGAATCATCGAATCTTTTTGGGCAGTCCCTATGTCTTACAGGACTACTTACCCCTCTTGTTGTATGGGGTTCATTATATCTCTACTCATTTACAAATTCAAACAACGCCCATTCATTCCAACCAATATCTTCAATTTCAGCTAATTGACATTTTTAGCTTGATGGTGAAGACGTTGCTTCATCAAGGCCTTTGAGCAATCTAGGTCTCAAAAGACTGCTTCCCCACTTATCGTACGGGGTTCATCGTATCTATTTGAGCAGTCTCTAGGTCTTAGAGGAATACTTCCCCCTCTTGTTGTATGGGGTTCATCGTATCTTTCTAGCTTTATTTGATTTAACAATGCATCTCCTCTCGTTTACTAATTTGAACATCGCACATTGATTTCAACCAATATTTTGAATTAATGTGATAGACACTTTCAACATAATGGAGAGGATGTTGCTTTATCAAGATCCTTAACCAGTTCCCAGGTCTCACAGGACTGCTTCCCCTCTTGTTGTACGGGGTTCATTATATCTCCTCTCATTTATTAATTCAAATTTCAAACAACGCCCATCGACTTCATCCAATATTATAAATTTCATCTAATTGACATTTTTAACTTCATGGTGAGGACGTTGCTTCATCATGATCACCGAGCACTTCCCCACTTGTTGGACGGGGTTCATCGTATCTTTTTGGTTAGTCCCCAGGTCTTACGGGTTTACTTCCCCTCTTGTTGTACGGGGTTCATTATATCTCCTCTCATTTACTAATTCAAACAACGCCCATTGATTTCAACCAATATTTTTAATTTCATCTACTTGACATTTTTAACTTGATGGTGAAGACAATGATTCATCAAGATCATTCAGCATTCCAGGTCTCACAGGACTACTTTCCCATTTGTTGTACGGGTTCATCGTATCTTTTGAGCAGTCCCCAATTGTTGTATAGGCTTCATCGTATCTTTCTACCTTTGTTTGATTTAGCAATATGATTTACTAATTCAAACAATGCCCATTGATTTCAACCAATAGCTTCAATTTCATCTAATTGACATTTTTATCTTGATGGTGAAGACGTTGCTTCATCAAGGCCTTTGAGCATTCCAGGTCTCAAAAGACTACTTCCCCACTTGTTGTACGGGGTTCATCGCATCTTTTTGAGCAGTCCCTAGGTCTTATGGGACTACTTCCCCCTCTTGTTGTTTGGGCTTCATCGTATCTTTCTAGCTTTATTTGATTTAACAATGCATCTCCTCTCGTTTACTAATTTGAACATCGCACATTGATTCCAACCAATATTTTGAATTTCATCTGACAGACACTTTCAACATAATGGAGAGGATGTTGCTTTATCAAGATCCTTAACCAGTTTCCAGGTCTCAAAGGACTGCTTCCCCTCTTGTTGTACAGGGTTCATTATATCTCCTCTCATTTACTAATTCAAACAACGCCCATTGATTTCAACCAATATTTTTAATTTCATCTACTTGACATTTTTAACTTGATGGTGAAGACGAAGATTCATCAAGATCATTCAACATTCCAGGTCTCACAGGACTGCTTTCCCATTTGTTGTACGGGTTCATCGAATCTTTTGAGCATTCCCCAATTGTTGTATAGGCTTCATCGTATCTTTCTACCTTTGTTTGATTTAACAATATGAAGATCCTGTTTTTATAATTACATCTCCTCGCATTAAATAATTAGAGCATCGCACATTGATTTCAACGAAAATTTTAAATTTAATCTAATAGGCATTTTTAACATGATGGTGAGGATGTTGCTTTGTCAGGATCCTTGAGCAGTTCCCAGGTCTCACAGGACTGCTTCCCCTCTTGTTGTATGGGGATCATCGCATCTTTTTTAGCAGTCCCTATGTCTTACAGGACTACTTGTCCCTCTTGTTGTATGGGGCTCATTATACCTTTTCTCATTTACTAATTCAAACAACGCCCATTGATTTCAACCAATATCTTCAATTTCAGCTAATTGACATTTTTAGCTTGATGGTGAAGACGTTGCTTCATCAAGGCCTTTGAGCAATCCAAGTCTCAAAAGACTGTTTCCCCACTTGTTATATGGGGTTCATCGTATCTTTTTGAGCAGTCCCTAGATCTTACGGGACTACTTCCCCCTCTTGTTGTATGGGGTTCATCGTATCTTTGCAGCTTTATTTCATTTAACAATGCATCTCCTCTCGTTTACTAATTTGAACATCGCTCATTGATTTCAACCAATATTTTGAATTTCATCTGATAGACATTTTCAACATAATGGAGAGGATGTTGCTTTATCAAGATCCTTAAGCAGTTCCCAGGTCTCACAGGACTGCTTCCCCTCTTGTTGTACGGGGTTCATTATATCTCCTCTCATTTACTAATTCAAACAACGCCCATCGACTTCAGCCAATATCTTTAATTTCATCTAATCGACATTTTTAACTTCATAGTGAGGACGTTGCTTCATCATGATCCTTGAGCATTCCAGGTCACAAGACTGCATCCCCACTTGTTGGACGGGGTTCATCGCATCTTTTTGAAAAGTCCCCAAGTCTTCCGGGTCTACTCCCCCTCTTGTTGTACGGGGTTCATTATATTTCCATCATGATGGTGAGCAGTTTCCAGGTCTCACATGACTACTCCCCCTCTTGTTGTACGGGGTTCATCATATCTTTTTGAGTAGTCCTTAGGTCTTACGGGACTACTTTCTCCTCTTGTTGTATGGGGGGTTCATCGTATTTTTCTCCCTTTGTTTGATTTAACAATATCAAGATTTTTTTTAATTGCATCTCTTCTAATTCACTAATTTGAACATCACATATTGCTTTCAACCAATATTTTAAATTTCATCTATTAGACAGAACATGATGGTGAGGATGTTTCTTTATCAAGATCCTTGAGCAGTTCTCAGGTCTCACAGGACTGCTTCCTCACTTGTTGTACGGGGTTCATCGTATCTTTTTGAGCAATCCCTATGTCTTACAGGACTACTTACCCCTCTTGTTGTATGGGGTTCATCGTATCTTTCTCCTTTAGTTTGATTTAACAATATGAAGATCTTGTTTTTTTAATTGCATCTCCTGTCATCTACTGATTTGAACATCGCACATTTATTTCAACCAATATTTTGAATTTCATCTAATAGACATTTTTAACATGATGGTGAGGATGTTGCTTTATCAAGGTCATTAAGCAATTCCCAGGTCTCACAGAGCTGCTTCCCTTCTTGTTGTACGGGGTTCATCGTATCTCTTTTAGCAGTCCCTAGGTCTTACGGGACTACTTACCCCTCTTGTTGTATGTGGTTCATCGTATCTTTCTCTCGTAGTTTGATCTAACAATATGAAGATCTTGTTTTTTTAATTGCATCTCCTCTCATTTACTAATTTGAACATCGCACAATGATTTCAACCAATATTTTGAATTTCATCTAATAGACATTTTTAACATGATGGTGAGGATGTTATTTTATCAAGATCCTTGAGTAGTTCCCTGGTCTCATAGGACTGCTTCGCTTATTGTTGTATGGGGATCATCGTATCTTTTTTAGTAGTTCCTAGGTCTTACGGGACTCCTTACCCATCTTGTTGTATGGGGTTCATCGTATCTTTCTCCCTTTGTTTGATTTAACAATATGAAGATCTTGTTTTTTTAATTGCATCTCCTCTCAATTTGAACATCGCACATTGATTTCAACCAATATTTTGAATTTCATCTAATAGACATTTTTGACATGATGGTAAGGATGTTGCATTCTGAAGATCCTTGAGCAATTCCCAGGCCTGATGCTTCCCCTCTTCTTGTACGAGGTTCAGTGTATCTTTTTGAGCAGTCCCCGCTCTCACGGGGCTACTTCCCTCTCTTGTTGTATGGAGTTCATTGTATCTTCCTACCCTTGTTCGAATGAACTATATGGAAATGTTTGTTTTAGTTGCATCTCCTCTCATTTACTAATTTGAACTTATTCTATTGATTTCAACCAATATTTTTAATTTCATCTAATTGACATTTTTAACTACATGGTGAGGACGTTGCTCCATCAAAATCCTTGAGCATTCCATGTCTCACAGGACTGCTTCCGCACTTGTTGTACGAGGTTCATCGTATCTTTTTGAGCAGTCCCTAGGTCTTACAGAACTACTTCCCCCTTAACTTGATGGTGAGAACCTTGCTTCATCAAGATCCTTGAGCAGTTCCCAAGTCTCACAAGACTACTTTCCCTCTTGTTGTATGAGGTTCGTCGTACCTTTTGCGCACATAAAATGAGACGATCACACAATATTTACATGGCATCCATTCAGAACTCGTTAAGTTATAAGTGTTGCTCTCCTGCCAAGATGAGGCAAGAGGCACAAGCATGTCAAATAATCCCAAACAAAGTCCATGTTTGTTCATCGCAATTCGTCAAGAATGTACTACCACATGGAGCATCCGCTACTTTCCCACGACAACTAGCCAGCCATTTATCTTGATTGCTCCAAATTGACATTTTGAGCTAGAGGGTGGGGACGACGCCTCATCAAAATCCTTTAGCAGTCCCTAGGTCTCACGGTACTCCTTCCCCCTCTTGTTGTGTGGGGTCATCATATCTTTCTACCCTCGTTCCATTTAACTATATGGAAATATTTTTTTTTTACTTGCATCTCCTCTCATTTACTAATTAGAAGGTGGTTTATATTTTAAAACTATCTAGTAAAAATTTTGTCTAGAGAACAACTTCTACAATTCCTAGGCTACTTCAAAAATTATACTAAAAAGATAATAAGTTCTCTAAGAAGGATGGTATTAGCATTACAAAAACAATCAATTAAACAATCAAATTTGCAAATGAAACACAAATAATCTATTCTACTCTATTCCCACCTGTCTAATCACTCCTTCCTTGCACTTTAAGCTCCATAACTCAAGAATTCAAGCAAAAAAAAGGCAATTTAGAACCACTAAGAATAAAAACACCAGCAAAATGAGGAAGACTAAGTTGAACCCTATGTTTACTAACTGCAAGAAATAAAATCTCACACACAAAAAAATAAAAACATTAAAAAAAAAAGTTAAAATACCTACCTTTCCAATATCAACTTTTAATCACAAGCAAAAATCTTACTCAATCCAACTTTTAAAATCTCACTTTTAACTAGCTGTGAGCACACCGCCACCCACACCTATGTGACATAGGTTCCAAGTCAATGATGGTGAAAGCAGAAGCTCAGACGCACTTCAGTGTGTCCATGCCCATCATTGCTTATTGAAAGATTTGCTACTGTTGAGCAACAATGCACCTTGCGTATTTGACAGATGGTTTTCCATGCCAAAAAATCTCTATACTATGAGATCCAAATACTGATTTGAGGACAAATTGAAGAAGAAATGGAGAGAAAGGGATCGGAGAGTCTTTCATGTACATGAGGAACGAAAGGATAGATAAAATTGATTTGATTTGGTGAGAACCTTTTCCCAAAATATTAGAAGACATTTGGGGACGAGAAGATGGCAAAGAAGATTTGTGTTGAGATTAGAAGCAACAAACTGTGGCAATGACGTGTGCTACTCTCCCCAACCAATGGGATGTGTTATTGAGGTTTAGGATGTATAGCACAAATATATGGACTGTGGACCAGCCATCATCCTCAGTTTGCTCGAAAATGGAAGGTCACTGGACAAATAAGCCAATAGAATTGAAGCCAACAGATAGTGTTCAATCGAAAATACATTGAGTACATTATTAATTACAAAACAAAAAGTGAGAACCACTAGTACAATGAACAACAATGTAATAACATCAATGAAAGTTTGAGAATTTTCAAAGTTGAAAAGAACAGAAAATTGTCACTGTAAGTTACAATCTTTGCATCTAACAAAGTGCAGTAACCATTAACAAAGTTTAACTTTTGACTTGAATCCTAGCGGCTGCAATTGCTGCAGACAAGTTTATTTAACTTCTGACCTACATCCTAGCAGCTGCAATGGCTGCAGAAGTTGACCATAGGAACTAATGAGATGGTGAAATGAACTCCTGCGATATAATATAATACATAAACCACATGCATATAGTACTAATACTAGAGTTGCACATATCCTACCATACGTATTGTAACTATTGGAAAATCGATAAAGTACACTCCTTGGGTAATTGAAACCCCCTTTTCAGTTGGGGTTCTAAAAATCCCTCTCTCCTCACTTCTAATTTCTAAACACTCGTAGGAGTTGAGTGGAGTAGATCTCCAATCAATTTAAGAGAGGAAACATCAATCTGAAGAAAGATTTGCACATGAGATATCAAATTGTAACTGAAGGGGTTGCTGATTTCTTTCCTGAAATGTATAAAAATCTCTCACCATAGATTTCGATTGTTTTGTGAAGATTACTATAAATTTTTATTGTTTTGTGAAGATCGCCATAGATTTCCACTGTTTTGTGGATAGATGGCTTCAGACAATCACACATGAAAATGGTGCACAAGGATGAGGAAAATGATTGATTTCATATTTTTAATCAGTTGAAAACTCTGTCAGAAAAAAAAAATGCTACTACCATGTCGAAAACAGAAATAAACACTCATTAAGCAGGCAAATTCAAAAATCAAACATAAATAGCATATTTGAAGATCCACACCCACACTGATGTGACACAAGTGTCCAAACAACATAGAAGGAGAACAATTATAAATTAGACAAACCTAATAGGAACATATTTTATTAGCTGGTCTTTCTAATGGTATAAAACAGAACCTTAAATGGCCAATATGCATTAAATACCTCCAAAATTATAGAGCCACACATATGCCCAAAATGAGCAGAACAGTTCTACCAGCCATACACCTGTATCAGATATCCTCTTCACTGTGAATGGGGAAGAGATCAAATGCTGCAGAACCAACAAGTGTTCCAAGACCTAAACCTGAAATGTTCAGAAGTAAACAATTGTGTATAAAACATGCATTTTTGCAAAAACAAAAAAAACAAAATCACCAATTTTTGGAAGCAGCAAACATGGAAAAATACAAAACTAAGGACTGATCACCAACGATACTCAAGTAGCAGCACCGTGCACAGGGTATTTGAAGGAATCTAGTCAGGCCTCGTAAAGATGCAAAGCAACTAAAGGCTCACTTGCCACTTCAAGAATCAAGTCCATGATCATTTTCATAAAAGAAAGAAGAAAGTCCTTTAAAAGTTTAACAGCAACAAAACAAGGGCATCATTAAGTTCAACACCAAAGGGAAAGGACAATATGAGGAACACCATTTGCAAAGGAGTAAGAACACCGTCATATATAGATCAACAGAACCCAGCGTTAGTTCTTCCTCATTTCCACATGTACAGGTAAGGGAGAAAGATATATAATTATCCTACATCCATTAGCTGATAATCAAAGCTTCATTTTGTTCATCACCATGTTCATGATTAAGTTGCATGACTTAGAAGCTAGTATTCCAAAAAAACAGTTGAGTGTACATATAGATTCCGTTCTTTATTTGTTTTGCTTAAACAAAGGGAAGTGTTACATAAATAACCAAAAAAAAGTATGATATCAAAAGTGGAACAATGATGGCAATATGCAATTTCAAAAAAGGAAAAACAGAAATTTCAATAAATAGATGGAAAAGAGCTTCTCAATGAATTTAGTAAATTATCTAAATGTATAAGCCAGCCCTTCTAAATTTCAACTGAAATATGTCTATTGGAGCAAAAAGGTATGTAAAAGCCTCAATTAAACACAATAACAAATTTATTTGCTATGTCCTTAGCATACTGAAAAGAAAAGACTATTCCGATCTGCAAATGACATGGGAAGGAGAGATGCTAAACATGTAAAAAATGTAACAATTCAGATATAGATTATTAAACACATGGAAATAGGATTTGGATCAAATTTGATACAGTTAAAATGAAACATCAAAATTACACCCAAAAATTTACATACCTAATAAACTGGTTCAGGAAACAAGAAGAGGGATGCCACCTCCGGCATATTTGCAACCAAGGTTCTAGAAATCATCTATTATAGCAAAAGACATCCGAGGAAAGCTTGTTACAAAAGCCAGGAGAGTAATATCAGCTATTGTGTGGCTCCATATCTCTGCCCTTTTAATCAACTCAGCTTTTGAACAAGGGTCTACAGCAACCACTGGCTTTGTCTGCTTAACAATATTTTTCACCTAATTACTGGCTTATTAAAATTTTTTTCACTTTCTATGACATTTTGAACCCCATCCTCCAAGTCATGCAGTTCCTCATCATGCATCAATTTTGTCTGTATTGACACACAGGAGCCTGCGAAGAGAAAATACGACATTTAGTCATGGTTATCAGTTCCAGATCATTATCATTGCCAACATTATGAATGAAAATAAAATTTGCCCAAATATGTTCTCATATTTAACATTTGTTGCACTAAGAAAATCTTTCTCTCCTTATCAAAAAGTTGTAATCATTGTAAAGATGGAATTAAGTTATGTATCTCTCACGATGAGAGCTTTGAGAGTTGTTTTACCATGGGCATAGGTGCTGGTCACCGAACCACGTGAATCTCTTGTTCTTCTTTTGTGTTGCCATCGCTAATCCCAACACCAATATCAATAACCCTGGCATGTGGAAAACAAGTTGACGTTGGGAAAGAAAGGCACCTAAAGCACGTGCAAGCCAGGAGGCAGCTGGGAAACAAAATCTCAAGGGGAAAGAATGCGAACAGCATGACATTGAAAGTAATTACAACTACAATATATAAATGCAAGAATCTGTCTTAACTAAGTTGAGGTAAGCGCAATGGAAACACCACCAGCCATGAATGAAAGGTATATGATGGGTAGCACGATACAGAACATGCTTGAAAGAGCATACCTCAGGAGGCTGACTGGTAAGGGAGACGCGGAAACGTGCCTGCTCCATTGAAGAGGAAGGTTCCGTGCATTTCTGACTTTGGGGCTGGTTGGGGACATCGGCGTCCATGGATCGCCGTCGAAGAGTTGGAAATTTTTATGTGCTCGTGTTTATGATCATGTTCCTCCCAAAAAAAAGGCATTCCTCTCAACAAGCCTAATGAATGCCTCTCAAAAAATTCCATCAACAAAACTCTCTCCCTAGGCATTCATTAGGCTTGTTGAGAGGAATGCCCTTTTTTTGGGAGGAACATGATCATAAATACGAGCACATAAAAATTTCCATCTCTTCGACGGCGATCCATGGACGCCGATGTCCCCAACCAGCCCCAAAGTCAGAAATGCACGGAACCTTCCTCTTCAATGGAGCAGGCACGTTTCCGCGTCACAGAAAATATAACGAGACTCTCTCCTACAAGATAGACGATAGATTAATGAAAAGATCAGGGGCTACCGAGAGAGATTAGAAAGGGAGAGAAAGAAACCTGCTGTGTTCTGATCATTGATCAGACGAGGAGGACACTCCGGCATATCCGGCGACCCTGGCATGCCGTGTCATCTGAGAACCATCGGAGGGGGGGATTCTTTCTTCCAAAACAAGAAAGAGCGGGAAAACAAGACCGCGAGGGGAAAACTGCACCTCATCATCTTTCGAAAGCTGTTCGCGGAGTGAGAGAGAGAGAGAGAGAGAGAGAGCCGATACCATCAGATAAATACGATAGAAAGAGGTCGAAAGCTCAGTATAAATGATTTAGGAACGGTATCTGAAACAACTCGGTTCTTGAAACCGAGATACATCTCTAACCCGGTTCTTAAAACCGATACATGTCTCCAAATCGGTTCTTGAAACCGATATGCATTTCTGACCGGTTATTGGAACTGATACGCCTCTTTAAATCGGTCTTTGAAACCGAAACACACCTCTTCAATCCGGTTCTTAAAACCGAGATGCTTTTCTGACTCGGTTCTTGAAACCGAGATGCCTCCTGACCCGATTTCTGTTAAATTATAGGAGGATAGAGGGGAGATATGTCAGGAATCACATTGTCTCCATCATCCAAAACTTTTTCACCTATAAGATAAATAAAAGAAAGAAAACTATGCAAGTAATTACCAATCTCTAGCTCCCAACTCTCTCTTGTACGTGGTTCGTAGGTTGATCATTGATTAGAATATAAAATAATGAGGTAATCAAATAAAAATAGCTTTAATTGCAATGCGACACTAGTTTAAATTTCTTGCACTTATTTTTTCTTTTTTCAAATGCATTCATGCACAAAACTGGCTTATGATTTTCATTAACGGCCTATTTGGTATGAGGAAAAAGGAAGGGATTGAGCAATCTCTCTTTTATTTGGTTGGCAAATTAGAAAAGAGGAAAAAAGAGTGAAAGGGGCAAAGCGTGTTTGACTGCAAGGGAAGGGAAAAAAAATGAGGGATTGTATAGTATAAATATTTTCCCTCCCAAATCGAAGGAATTGTGAAGAAAATGAAAGAAATGTAAGTGGAATAATTTTTTATTCCTATACTACCCCTCTTTTCATTTCCTTCCTTCATAAATTCATGTGCTATTTATTTAGTCTTTCTTTTTTTTTTTTCTTTCCTTTATATTCAAACATTTCTTTCCCTTCCCTTTCTCTTCATTTCCCTTTTCATTTCATTCATTTCTTTTCCCTTCTCTTTTTCTTCCCTTCCCTTTCCTTTCTTTCCCTTTTCATCCCTTCCTTTTCCTCCTGACAAAATCAAATTAGTTGTGTTTTTTCTTTTTTCCATTACTAATTCTTAAACATTAGACATCAAAAAACGGAAAGGTAATTTAAAAATCACCAAATATTATTCTTTTGTTGGAGATGCCTCTTGTAGGGCTGCATTTGAATAGACCAAATTTAAATTTAAGTCTTTCATATGCACGGGGGAGCCACGTGTGGGCATTTCATCCCCATAACAGTCCACAAAATTCAACATTGATACCTTCAATAGATTGCACTTTTTTATATATTAATGCCCCAAGAATCTAAAACTATTTGAGTAGACTGCACCTTTTTCTCTTTATGTTCTTAAGATCTCTTTCTTCGTTGGTCTACTTACAGCAAGAGGTGCATCGAACTAAACTAAAGTTGTTTCTCAGATGACTTTCATTCTGATCTTCCTCTTTTAACTAACTTAATGGTTATACAGATGTGCGTGACGATGGCAGAGAGCACTACAATAATTAAATAGCGGCAGTTTTCTCTTAAACTTCTGCATCTAAATTCATCTGCTCAAAAACCCAGAAGAGAAAAATGCATATTCAATCCGTCGCAACTCTTCTGCACCAACAAGTATCTCTTCCCTACCAACAAGTATGCCTCTCCGCCTCTTTCTTTCTGCCTTGCGCTCTCTCTCTCTCTCTCTCTACCTCTCTCTTTCTCTTTCTCTTCCTTTGCCTCATCACTCTTTCTCTGTATCTCTGCCTCTCTTTTTCTTTTTCTCTACCTCTGTTTCTCGGTCGCTTTTCACAGTTTCAAAACTCCACTCATTTTTTTAGTTGAATATGACTGTAGGAACTGTGTGTGCTCTGTGTTTGCGTACACGTATAAGGTGGACTCTGGAAACACAAGGATATGATCATGTGACTTGTAAACTACCTCAGTATTCAGTGCATATAAGGTTTTTCGTTTACATTTTTACTCTTCATCAGCCCAATATGTAATTTTGAACTCTGTTAGTGTTTTTATCATATGAATATGATCTGATTTGACACTCGTGAGTCGTTATCAAAATTTTTGAATACGTGATCACTTGTTTTGATCATACTTTAATTATTTATCAAATAGTGGCAGTTTTTTCATATGGATATGAAATGATTTGGTATTTGTAATCTGATTTTGAAGTCTAATCATCTGTTCTTTTCATCAGATCGTATCAAGTTTTTTTTATTTTAGTGTTTTTCACCTTTAAGAAGCATATAAATTTATAAATATGAATGTCCATTGTAAAATCAGGTCATTTTGTTGACCCATTTTAGACTTTTATTGTTTTATAAGTTATAACTTTATTACTTTTACATTACTTCCTTATTTTACAATTTTTTTTGTTCTCCAGGCAAACTTTTTTTCAACGGTAAATTTGTGGATCATTCTCACAAACATCCGAGGTTATATATCTTGGTATGTTTCTTACTTTACTATTGGTTTGTTCATAACTTATATAATTTATCAATTATGAATGCATTGTTTTGTTTGCCAAAAATTTAAGATTCTTAATATCTGTGCGTATATGTATAAGCCATGTTCGCGTGCCCAAGATTTTTTTTTTTTTGCTTTGTCTCCGTGCCCATGCAACACAAATTCACATATTAAAGTTGGTAAAAAATATTGGTGGCCCTAAGGAAGAAGTACTAAAGTATGGTAACGGGCATTTAAAAGGTTAAAAGTACTAAATACTTAGAATACAATAGCTTCACACATTGACAGTGATATAGTAATTGGGTTTTTCACCAGGGAGATTTTTCCGGGGAAGATCGAAGTAATCAAAAAGTTAAAAAATATTATATATATATAATATTAGAGTTTTCAGCTTTTCTTCTTACAAGAACATAAAAAAATTTTAAACAATTATGAAAATGGTAAAAAGAACCTCGGAATATTTAAAATATATTTAAAAACATTTTTTGGCAAAAAAATAATATTCAAAATGTTGCATTTTTCACATTATTTTTCCTTTACTTTTCCCTTTGTTCTGCGTTTGTCAACGTACATTATAAAACAGAGAGGTGAGGTCCTTAGTTCGAAGGATTGTAGCAGGTGAGCTTTGTATAAAAATTTGGCCATCTCGGTTTTATATTAAGTTACAAAAGAGAGAATCTTCTACGCGAGATATTAACAGTTTGTCAATATAAAATGAGCACGCGTGCCTGAGGGATGTCATATTACCATTTTCCTGGAAGTCCCATCGACTGGTTGGGAATTCGCATTTATATAAACATGCACAACTTTTTCATAATTATCCTTGTCCGACTTCATTGATGCTTTTCTTACATAACTTTGCTTCTGGTGCAAATGGTTCAAGATTCAACATCAATATCGATAATCTTCTTGATCTCCAGATTATGTCCTAATAAGAACACAGCATTCTTTTGAAACACGGTATGCACATTTATGCTCCACCATAAAATGCAACATTCTTGTTAGTAAATGTCATCTATTATATTCATTCATCTCATGTTCGGATAGCATTGGGCCCATAATTTTGATTCCGTAAATGGGTCAACAATCTCCATATTCGAGATCTAAGAAAGCATTATGTCAAAAAGACTGATATAACTCGGAATCTATGCATGAAAGAAACTGTACTTGCATTGAATGGTTTTGAAATGGACTCATCAATGAAATCAAATTTGTTTTTACTTACTTGTTAGGGCACTTCACCTGGGACAATGGAATCACCCAATCACTTGACATTCCGTGTCAAAGACTTAACAAGTAAAATGCTTTTAACACCCAAATCACTCTCTAGTTAAACGCCGGTTCACTTCAAGTGGAGTAGTTGTCTAGTTAGAGACTAGCACATCAACATCAACAAATATGGAGAAGAATTGGCACTAGTGACCTCATCTTTTATCATTCGGGCCAAGCTAAAATTTTTTAGATGTGACCCATTTGCATTTGTTAAAAGGCAAGTAGGATTCTTCCATGTCAAACACTTTTTCTCCACGCACAAGGAGAAGCTGAATCATGCATACGTCAAGGTTAAGCATATTTCTGAATTTTAAATCATATTGCCTCCATGATCCACAACATTTTCACATAAATTAACTAAAAAAGTAGATTACGACTTTCATTAAATACGACGATATCACATTAATTGCATTTCTTGTTATTTTCACTACTGATTATTAGACATTAAACATCTATAAACAGAAAGGTAACTTAGAAATCAAAAAATGGATTTCCCGTTTTTCCTCGGTATTTTTGTTGAAGAAGCTTCTTTTAAGGCTGCGTTTAAATAGACCAAAATTTAAACAATATGGATCGAAAGAAACAGCGTTGGAATCAAGGGGCGGGATGAATCCAGTTTTGCGCCGACCGGTAAAAATTGTCTAGGGATGATGAAGGCAAGCCTGCGCATTTAGGAGGAGCTGCTCTCGCTTTCCCATGCAAATGTCAGAAAACCACATCCCCATTTATTTTTGTCACCAAAGCTAAGCAAGCATATAAGCTGAGCACTTTAAAAAATCAAAAACAATGTCAGAAAACCACATCTCAATAAATAAAAGTTTTGTCACCAAAGCAAAATGCATAAATATAGAAGCTGAGCACTTTAAAAAATTTAAAACTTTTGATTAAATTTAAAAAAGACAGTGTGAGCACAAAGGCAAGTAAGGGCCAAGAGACAAAAAAGAAGTGGTGCCCGTTTGTTTTTTCCTTTTTTTTTCTGATTCCAGAAGCTTCCATCTAAAAATATCTGTGCACCGAACAGAAAATGTTCATAAACGTGAGGGTGTGCCTGAAATATCATCAAGGGTCGTCCCTCGCCGGGTACTTTTTTGTAATCCTCTTAATGAAAAACCAGGGGCTGGTGTTTTACACCACCGCTTAAATTACACTAAGCCCCTTTGCTACTCCCTTATTTTTATAAATGCGCCTAAAAGAAAAGTTAATCACTCGTCAAAACAACAAGGCTTTGCAAAATTTAGATGGGCCGTAGAGTACAGAACGAGGTTTCAAGTAATGTTCTTTTTCCTTCTGCTACGTATTTTAGTAAATTCCCATATGATCCGTTTGCAATTGGTGAGGCAAAACTTGTTGGGGTATTGAAGGGTGCTTATGAGAGCAAATATCTCAAATTTATGAATTTGGTGTGGCGAAAGATCTCCAGTCAAAACTTTGGGTTTATCAAACTACGAAGACTTAAAAGTTGAATTTAGTGATATTTGTACTTAACTGCGTCATTTTACATTTGCAGGTCTGATTTTCAATCAGAGAGGGGTATAACATTAAAGCTATGAATCTTAAAAAGATGAGGGTTTTGTGATCATCGTTTAGACTTAGACTATAGGTAGTCCCATCGACTTTAAGCTGCGGATATCTATTCTAAAAAAATGAAAAAAAATATGTATGGGCATTTAATTATTGGAAAAAGTAGATGGTGATAGGCGAATTTCTAATCTTCAAACGAAAAGCATATGGTATAAACAAGGAATATTCCCTTTATCGCACCCTGCTCCAAGTAACTGTAAGGGACATCTGGAAAATTAAGGAGAAAAAGGAGGGGCTGAATCCGATATTTCCTTTTGAGGGCATCGCCGTCAAATACCGCGGGAAGTACCCATCGTTTCTCCTGTCCACAGAGCCACCGCTCTATAAAAGCCCACGATCCGTTCGCTCCTTCTTCGTCCGTTTCTCATCTGGAGGAAATTGTCGGACGAGAAGCGGAAGAAACTAGCGGAAGGAGAGGAAGAAAAGGGCGGTGAAAATGGGGCGCAAGTTCTTTGTCGGAGGCAACTGGAAATGCGTAAGTGCCTCTCTCCCTCTCACTCTCTCGCTTCTTTTAATTTTTGATTTTCTCATTTCAGCCTAAATTTCTTCTTCAACTATGCGGTTCGATTTCTTGTATTTCGTTTGGGTCGATCAGATCGTCAGCTTGACGAAGGATGATCGGTGTTTCTTTTGTTTCCTCCTTTTTTCGACCATTTCACCTAAGCCTACAGGGCTTGCTTTCCATGTGTATGAGATACTTAATGAGGGTTTCGTTTGTATCTCACATAATGTGTTAAGGAAGGAAGAAGGTAGTTAATGCGTCTCTCCATATGTTCGGTTTGCTCATTGTCTTTAGATTCTTCCTGTGGCTGAGGGATTTTCCTGGGAAAAAATTCGGCCTACTCTCGAGTGTAGGGTACTAACTTTGGCGCGAGCATGTAGGTGGCTTTATGTGATTAGTGCGGATTGTCAGTTCTATTCGGCATTCTTTGAGAGGAGATCGCTCTTTTTTTTAACCAACTTCTATATTAAAAGAGCATGCGGTTTTCGTTTTTGGAGCATGGATTTCGTTCTTTATGTGGTGAATATGTTTTTGATGCCTTTAAAGGATCTGATGAGGCCCTATGATGCTCTGATCTGAAACCTGTTTCGGATAATGGAATCATCCAGATCATATTATAAGAGTTGAAATGCAGAAAACCCAAAAAATGTAAAAACACTGTCTTCGTGTGTGTTACAGTCAGTTGTGGCTCATTGTTTGCTTGGCTTCCCCTTGCATCACTGTTCCCTTTTGTGGTTTCGTGTTCTTTTTTCTTTTTTTTGTTGGTTTATCATCTTGCTTGTCTTGGATCTATTCTCTGTTGGATATTATGTGTCCTGTTGATCTCCTATCCGATCTTCAACTTCTTCTCTTCTAAGTTTACCACTTGTTAGTGGCATCTGATCGTCTCCTCATTGGGTATTCTCATTATAGTCTCTACGTTTGGTACCATGACCATTGCCGTAGGCCAGTTTCTATGGGTTTTCGGTCATTTATCTTCTTGGAACCCAGATTCCACAGATCCCTGTAGCCGGCAGGATCCATTTTATGTTATTCATTTTACCGGGTACAGAAGCTGTTCACTTCATTTTTGGTTGTTTTTGTGTTTTTTTAACCCACGTTCAAGTCACATTATTTATTCGATGTAAATTTTCATAACCTGCTTTTTTTTTGTTTATTTTTCCGTGCTTGAACAGAATGGAACAAGCGATGAAGTCAAAAAGATTGTTTCCACACTTAATGCAGCTGAGGTGCCATCCGAGGAGGTTGTGGGTATGTTCTTGAAATCTCTATGATTAGGACTCTTTCGTTCCAGGCTCTCACAAGGAATTTGAGGAAGGATGACTATCGTAGATTTGCATGTTTACTTTGCTGGCTCAATAGCTTGAAAATGACTCTTTTTTTTTAAAGTTCATTTACCTAGATCGGTAGACAAGTGCAGTGTCTTTCTGTTTCTGTTCCGTTGGATGTATAATTAGTTAGCATGTTCTCCAATGAATTATTAAGTTTCATTCATTCTCAGATGCAAACCTTACATGTTTTTTTTTTGGGCACTTTATCTGCCATTTATTGCTTTTATGTTCCTCTGTACGGAGTGCACGAGAATTGAACCTTGTTAACTATCATTTTCTGCAGAGGTTGTGGTGAGCCCTCCATTTGTCTTTCTTCCCCTTGTAAAGGGCCTCCTGCGTGCTGATTTTTCTGTTGCTGCTCAGAACTGCTGGGTTAGAAAAGGAGGTGCCTTCACTGGTGAAATCAGGTACAGTCTGGATGATCTGTAACCTACTGGTTTTGATTTGTGTGCATTTGGCTTTCAGTACAAATATTGTCAAAGGTGTGCATATGGATATCAGTAAGATCTTTTCTATACGATGCTTATTTTATGGAAAATTGGATCCTTTTGTTTCTTAATTAATTTTTAAAGATGTATGTGGCTGGTAATGGTGAAACCATTACTACCTATTTGCTGGAAGTAATGCCCTGGAAATAGTGACCTTTATATAAGTACATTTTGTTATTTTTCTATGGTTTTCTTTTAACTGTAATTCTATCAGTTAAAAAAACTCCCACTGTTTACTCAACATATTTATATGGATGTTTCAGTGCTGAAATGCTTGTGAATTTGGGAATCCCATGGGTTATTGTTGGCCATTCCGAAAGAAGACTCATCTTGAACGAGGCAAATGAGGTACATCTACTGCATGACTTCGTATTTCCTGGTAACATCATTTCAGAAGATGTTACATGTAATTGGTTAAGTCATAATGGTCATGATATCTGATGGAAAAACAGGGAATTTGATTTAAAACTTTTTTTTTTTGGTTTACACGTGTGCTCCATGTCCTTAATGTAAGATGAATGACTTATGCATAATCTGATGTAGCTGATGATATACCACATGCATGTAGTTTTTTCAGTTCAAGTTTCATTGATCTGTTTGTCAACGATCTCTATCTTTTTCTGCTTTCTCTTACAGTGTTTCTTACTTTCTTTTATGATGGTGTGAAATTTTATGCCCTTATATGTGTCATTTTGCTGATCTTGTGATCTTTTGTTCATTCTGTTTGTTGTTTTTTGTGACCTTCCAGTTTGTTGGAGACAAAGTGGCTTATGCTCTTTCTCAAGGCTTGAAAGTGATTGCTTGTGTGGGAGAAACCCTTGAACAGAGAGAGTCTGGGTCCACAATGGAGGTTGTTGCTGCACAGACCAAGGCAATTGCAGGTAACTAGAGTACCATTGTGATTGTTTTTTTTTTCTATGTTACTCCTTTTACGTTATATATTTTCTCTTATCCTCTTGTCCTGTCTGATTGTCATTCTTGAATCAACATCTCATGATTGTTTTTGTACCATAGTGATGTTTCCTGTCTTCGTCCCCATCCCCTTGGTAGCTTGTCTGAAAAAGCCTGTTGGTTAGATTGACTTGTTGGTATTTCACCTAAGCTTTTATTATGGCCTTAAGGTTCTTGGTTTCAAAAGGCAAATTTGAGACCCAAGGATTAGAACTGGAAGGCGTTTTTCTCTGGCCATGTGAGGGCCCTAAGTCTGTATATGGTCATTACCGTTTTGAGTCAGAAATATGTGATTTTGTATAGCTGTTAGAATAACAAAATGTGGTTTTAAGAAACTGGAATGCCTCCTTAATTTTGCCCAGAAAATGATTCTGCATTCAAGCAATGTTAGAGTAGTTGCTTGGTTTTTGAGTTACATTCCAGTTATCATGTTGAAAATTTTAAAATGTTCTATTTTGATATTGTTTACTGGGTGTTGGTAATTCTGCTATAAGCTCATGCTTATTCCTCCAGATTATGTCATTTCTATGGTTAGATTGAACATTTTGGCTTGAATGAGATTGGTTAGTATTAGGTCACACAATTGTAACCAAGGTTCTTGGTTTCAAACTAAAATGGGGATACACGGAGCTTTACTATTAAAAAGTCATTGGAAAAGGGACTGACCAGTGGGTTACTGTTTTTCTTTCCTCAGAGAAAGTGTCAAACTGGGACCATGTTGTAATTGCTTATGAGCCTGTTTGGGCAATTGGCACTGGCAAAGTTGCAACACCTGCACAGGCACAAGAAGTAAGTTTTTAATGCAACTGCTAATGATCTATGTTGAGGTTCCACTTCCAATGATTCTGCGATGTATTAGGCATGATGCTGCGGCTATCTATTCAAAATTTCCCTATAGAATGCTAATATGAGCTTTTACTTTTGACAATCCTTCATTTTGCATTTGGTAATTCATTCCTTAATCTGGAACCAGGTGCATTTTGAGTTGAGGAAATGGCTGGCAGCAAATGTTAACCCTGCAGTTGCTGAATCCACAAGGATTATCTACGGTGGTAAGTTTTCGTCATATAATGGTTTTATGTTTCTTGTCCCTGTGCATTAAATCTGAAAAATTGGTCGTAGATGTTTTAATCTTGTCAATCTGTTGGCGTTTGCAAAAATTGCTATTGTCCTAGTCGGTGTCGAGTTTCAAGATGGATGTACCTCAGCTGTCTTTGCCTGCCTGTCCCATATGGTCGTTACATGCAATTAACTACACCTTTTATGAGCTATCTACATGTTTTCTGGTTTTCTCTTTATCGTTAATAACTAAAAATTAATTTTGGTGTTTGATCCTACAAAAGCAAATCCATTCTACCATGTAGGTTGCATGATGTCTAAGTACCGCATGGTTTTCTTTTTGGGCTTAATTGTTTCACTTTTAGCATTTCACACACACATTTGGAAAATTATTATGGAGCTCATAATGCTTCAGAGTTATTCTGAAATCCTATTTGTTGCTCTTCAACTCTGACATGTCGGAGGCTGTTGAGGGTTCAGGCTTATCCAGAGCCCTCAGCTTAGTCCAACTGGTATAACTCCCTTCCTTTTAGGTTTTGGTTCTGAATCCTGATAATGCTTCAGAGTAATTTGGAAATCCTGTCGTTGCTCTTCAGCTCTGACATGTTTGGATGCTATTGACGGTTTAGGTTTTGGGTGACCGTTACAGCCTAGTCCTATTGGTATTACCTAGGTTCTGTTAGAATGGTTGTGCAAAAATGCTTGGTGTTTGAGATTTGTCAAATTTCGTGTTTCCATCAAGTTGTTGAAAAGGCCCGCCAGGAATCTTGGTTGGTTCCATTTCTCATCGCGTTCTTTCGGTGCCTTCGCTTTTTACATCCCATGCTCTCGAGCAATGCTGATTCTAGTAGGTTTTTGTTGTAGTTTCTTTAAAATTTCCATGGGAGATTAGGATTTCACCATGTTTCTGTGGTTGCTTAATATGAAACTGGAATAAAATGCTTCCCTTAAAAAAATTGCAGGATCAGTTAATGGTGCAAACTGCAAGGAATTGGCATCCCAGCCTGATGTTGATGGCTTCCTGGTTGGCGGGGCATCGCTGAAGGTTTTATTTCTGTTTCACGATATTATTTTGCTTTTCTTCTTATTTTTACAGTTCTTTGTGCATCTATATCTGTATCTTGACATTCTCGCTCTTTGGTGCACAGCCCGAGTTTGTTGACATCATCAAGTCTGCAGAAACCAATAAGGCGGCTTGAGCTAGTTTTGGGAAGTTTTCTCGGCTTTTAGCTGCTGGATTCGTTCTTTTGTTCAAGTATCCGACTATTACGCCATGGCAAATCGGACCTACTCCTTTGTCTTTACATGTCGGTAGAGTTTTCAGGCTATGAGATTATGAATTGGCAACTCCTACTTTTGGTACCTGCAATAAATAACCTTAAGTTTTGCTTCCAATATCTAGGAGGATGATGGTGGGCTGTATTTTTGCCTACAATTTTGGTTTCTCGGTTCTATCTTAAAAGAAAATAAAAAAATTGTGCCGTTGTTTTACAAAAAATAATCTATAATTGTGAATGACTTCACTGTGCTCTTTGATCTATTGATGATAGTCGATCTTAAGCTTGACACGTCGTTATATTAAGCCTGCTTTTTAGCCCTGGTGAAGCTGTCTTGGGTGACGGCGTCCTGGACAACTTCACTGTAGAAACAAGGCCTTGATTTCCTTGGAAAATTTCGTGGAAAGATGCTTTCGCAACTGGGGTATCTGAATCTATGGTGGCGTCTTGGTAACTCGTGCCTGTTTGATCATAATTGAGAGGCTTACCTATGGTCATCTTAAAGGAAGAAAAAAAAAAAACCAAGTAAAAAAAAAAACGCAGTTGAAACTGGAGGCGTCCAAGTTTTAGAAGAAAAACTGATGAGGCAGGAACTCTTGTGTTTGAAATGGGTATTAAAAATCAGTTTTAGGGACTCCCTGTCGTTGTCGTTATAGGCTGGTAGCACACAAAGGTCGAGTGCTGAGTCGAAGCTGAAGCAGAAGCGTACGAGCATTTGGAGAAGTGATCTCCCTTTGGATTTGAGATGGCTAGTTGGATCCTCTTTCAATTTCGACTCTTCACATGAATCTTGACGACACTCAAGACAGCCGTGCTTTCTCGTAGGAACTAGAAATATTTTTGTGGGTGTGCCACAACAATGGCGTTCATGGATGGATATTTGGTGCTCCACTGAAAATAATGTATTTGCGCCATACATCTTTTTAGATTTAAGGGGTCTAAAGGGTCCTCGGATTCGGAGTTCAATAATGGGATCCCGGAGACGGGGAATAGAGAAGCCTTCAGGAGGTATTCCGGAAACCTGCGGGGAGATGGGTCTCCCTGTCCTGTTCTTTCTGGGAAGTTGGATTCTGTAGTACAAACAGAAGTTCCTTTACTTATACTCAGTCGTCAGAAATTAAACCAATGGTAGAGGAGAGATCACCTTTGAAGCATCGTCTCAACGGAGGGAGACTCATGGCACTCATTAGTTTTAATTTGCAAGGAAATCTATTCTGAGTTCGTGGGGCTTCACAGCCACAGGGTCTCGCTCGGGAACCTCCAGTAAGTCTTTCACGACTTACAATTTGATTACAGCACCTCGATAACTGAAAACTGCATCGAGCTTTAGGATTCTTTAGGAGGTTAATCTGTTTTTCAACCCTTGTGAGGATTCTTTTTGGAGTTAAACTATTTCAGGCACGTGTGAGAATCACCAATGCACGCATACATACAGGTCCTGCCCGATATTGCTAATGGGGATTTAAACGCCTCATCGATATCAATATTTTGGTCTTGAAGATCTCATACTATCACTACAGAACTTTAAACTTATCCAACTTAAAGTCTAGCTGCATAATGTCGTAGAACAAGCGTGAGTTCTCTAACTCATGTGCGGAGACTAGTTCACCAGCAAAAGATATTGTCCTTTTAAAGACATGATTTATTCTAAGGAGTGAACAAAAGCCAATCCATACTGTCCAATTTATTTTAAGGATGTACCCATTTAGGTTACACACTGTGATAGTCTCGAGATTTTGCTACATGCCTTTCAATCCCATGAGATCAAACTTCCTTCCTATTAACCTGGAAGTTTTTCTCATATACAAGGAAATAATTCAGTTCAAGAAATAAAGATCGTACTCGTTCAGTGAACGAGCAATCGAAAGGATTCTGGCACACCCTCAAGATTAGGTATTGTTCCACCAGCGATCGTGGCACCAAGTACTTCCTAACGAGCTCTAATATGATCGGATTTATAAGTGAGCATCTCTTGTAAAATATGAGTTACACCAAATCCCTCTAGAGCCCAAACTTCCATTTCTCCTACTCATTGTCCACCTTGCTTAGCCCTTCTCCGAAGGGGTTACAAGTGCATAATGACCACTGGAACGTCCATGGATTTTATCACCAACTTAATGAATTAATTTTTACATATAAGGAGCTTTACTAACGGTTTATCGAGGAATAAGACTTACATTAAATAAATAAATCAGGACAAGCCAGTAGCGATCTACTAGCAACACGTTACACTCGCAGCAACAATTCGATCTCAGATTTGAGTATCAATGCCTAAGAAGGAATTGACCTGTTTGGTTGCAAACGCTGGACATGAAACAAACAAGTCGGTACCCGTTTTCTTTCAAGAGAACATATATATGCATTCGAACCGAAAACCCAACTAACAAGAGTCAGCTCCAAACCCTAAAGCATGGATCTGACCCAAATCTGACTCAGTTTACATCCATAGTAAGAAGCATGTTATAGAAAAGGCAGGTTTCTGGTTCATAAGTTTCACTTTCGTAGCACGTAGGTGAATAATTTAGACCAACTATTCGGAACTAAACTGTTGTGGAAAATGCTTCATTATATAAAAGAGAAAAGCATGCACCATTATTAGCAGTTTAATTTGCGAGAAAATCCAGCAAAGCACATCATTTCCAAATGTATTGCCCGGTGCGAAAACCAAGTCTTCCACAATGACAAACCCCACGACAACGGGAGTGTTAGATCAGTTCACTTTTCAACAGGCCAATCTTTCGATAACCCTGGCGTTGGTAATTCGGCGATCATCTCACAGGAAAAGCAGCGGTCCGGCGACAGGGCAATATGGCCACACGGTGCAATGGTACCTCTCACCGTCCACGGATTAGGCTCACGCGAGTTGAGCTTATTCAGCCGCTGCGAGTATCAATTTTAGGAACAACAACCCAATGAATTTCTCTTTGGCTAAAGGCACAAATATTTATCTACCACACACACTCTCTCTCTCTCTCTCTCTCTCTCTCTCTCTCTCTCTCTCTCTCTCTCTCTCTCTCTCTCTCTCTCTCTTTTATATATATATATATCACTCATGACCGCCCATATCAAACACATAAATGGTTGAAAGAAAAACAAACACAAAAAAGTGTAAATGGATATTAGATAGCAAAAATTTTTTCTTGTTTTTTTTTTTAACTGTTCATGATCATCATGCTAACATATGACTCTAAAAAGCTAAAGTTAACATATATATATATATATATATATATATAGAGAGAGAGGGAGAGAGAAAAAAAAAAAAAAAGAGAGAATGAGCCGATAAAATGGAAATATATAACAAAATTTGGGAACAAGAAGTTCCTAAGTACAAAAACAAACGGCAGAAACAAAATATATATATATATAAAGAGAGATAAGATGATTACCGCAATACTTCTAGCAAAGCGATTGTGGATATTGATTTCGTGGATGGAGGGATGAGAGGCTGAGGATGACGAACGCTGAAATATTGAGTTCCTCCACTCAGGGTCTAGAATCTTTTTCTGCATATGCTCCATGGCTAGTGAAAAATAGGGGTCATGACTACGTTGCTGGTCTCGATTTCCATGCCCTGACATATCGGCCTGTATATGCAAAGAAAATTCATTCACACAACCTTGCTAAAACTATACAACAACAGAAAAGAATCCATACTGCAAACCTTCTCAGGTATTATATCATGAAAACGATGGCTCCATTAAGAACAGAAACAGTATAATCAACAAGAAGAAAAGGGGAGGTGAAGAAGGGAAAGCTTACTTACGTGTTCAACTTGACGATGCATGTGGCTTTGTCCTTCGTTTCTACCTCTGTGGGCTTCGTTGGCAGGCGGCGGCTTGCTTCCAGACGACATGTTCCCACACCCAGACCTCTTATGATCTCCTTCGCAAAGATCAAAATGTTCGAGCGTGGTTTGCACAGACACGAAATATATAGATGCATGATAAAGTTGGCGGTTTTATGTGAACAATATGGCAACTTTTTTGCCTAATGGGCATATATATATAAAGAAAATGAAAGCATATATATTAATACCTCCCATCTTCTTACTTTGTAAAAAAAGGAAAAAACAGAAACAAATCAAGGGGAACCCTTTCGCTTCAATCGAAAGATATTCGGGTGGATGCCATTTTCCCTTCACTTTGGTTGCAAAAATAACCAATATACAACCATCGCACCTATCTATCTGGTTCAACATTATTATCTCCGGAACTTTTATAATAATACTTCGCAAATCATTTCAATGGTTTAAAGTAAATTTTACTTTTAAAAATTTAAAAATGTATTTTTTTTATTCAATTGAAAAATATGTATGTTTGTAATGTAGTAGAAAAAACGTGTGAAAAGATAAAGCACCAGTATGCTCCATTAATTGAAAGAACATTCGAGTGCTTCTCCCAAGAGTCATGGTAGTTCAACTTCTACCAATTGTAGTATAAGTTTCATACTAAAATTGCTGGATATTCTGAGTACTCATACACAACTGTTACTCTTAACGGAGCCAAATTTACGATTTGGATATCAAGTCTGGATTTGGAACATAAATTTGGATTCAATTTCTTATGGTGCTCGACAAACTCATTTGAATGGAATTGTATTCATCATTAGGTTGATTAAGAAAATAAACATACTTAATGCATTTTGGAAAACATTGTTATCTTAGGAACATTCGAGTGCTTCTCCCAAGAGTCATGATGGTTCTACTTGTATCAATTGTAGTATAAGTTTCATACTAAAATTGCTGGATATTCTGAATACTTAACCAATTTTATTTTTGCTACCTGGGCTGTTTAATTCTCCTCCGACCATGATAAAGTTGACAGTTCCTTTTACTTCAGGAACTGGGGCGGAATGTTGACGGAAAAATGTATGGGTAAGTGAAGTCGAAGATCCTGTAATCGAGTCGAGCTCAAGTTCAACAAGAAACAATGAATATCAATTCTTTTCAAAGGAGTTTGTCGAGCCTTAAGTGAGTCAAGCTTGAGCTCAAGAAACAATGAATATCGATTCTATTCAAACGGGTTTGTAGAGCCTTAATAGAGTCGAGCTCGAGATCAACACGAAACAATGAATATCATTTCTATACAAACGAGTTTGTGGAGCCAATATCATGTTAGACTCGAGCATAACAGGTAAAGATGAACTTCAATTCTATTCAAACAAGTTTGTCGAGCCTTAATCAAATCGAACTTGAGCTCAACACGAAAATTGCTTAGAGAATTGTGCCTAAAATGATCCGATAAAATCCTTAGACGAAAATGACTTTTTTCTTGCCCTTCAACTTATTTTGTTTTTTTTTTATTCGTAAATAACATATATGCTACATATATGTGTTTTTCTCGCTTCAATTTATGAATTTCTAGCTCTTCCACTGCTCTAATATGTCAGTGGGGCTTTTTCAAGGCTTAAGCTCTCCATGTGACAAACCTGAATGATTTCGTCATAATCAGGTTGATTTGGGCTCTTAGTTTTCGGCCTTATCAAGGGTTCTCCATGCGATATTTTAACTTTTCTTTAAAAAAAATAGTATTAAGGTTTTTCCTAACTTAATTAATATTTATGTTCCTGTTTTTCGGAAAATAATGTTTTAGATACTTTTTGGCCGATTCACGATCGAATCAGCTGAATTGTTTTATAGATGATTTGAAAAATGAACCGGCTTTTTGAAATATTGTACTTGCAAAGTTAACAACTAGTTTCTAATTTGTATAACTTAATAAGGGGATAGAAGAGATCCATTTTGGGGCATTTTGCCTACACTAACAAACTGCTTCTATTTTAACAGGGTAGATTTATCAGAAACAATAACAATTTGATACTTTTGTTAATTGAATATTTCATAAATTGAGGCAGATTTATAAAATACTCAAGAACGTTCACGCTGAGTTGATACGGAGAGCGGTGACATATATATGAACAAAAAGTAATTGATTTTTTAGTTTAAAGACAACTTTAAAATCAGAAAATATAGGCCGATGCGCATTGATTGCGTACAGATAGGTGCCAAGGTTGTATATTGGTTATTTTTGTAACTCTGGAAAGAAAAAATGGCATCCACCAGAGACATCTTTCGATTGAAGCAAAATCTGTTCCCCTTGATTTGTTTCTGTTTTTTTTTTTCCCTTTTATTACAAAGTAAGAAGATGGGAGGTACTCATATGGATATACTTTCATTTTCTTTTTATATATGCTCCATTAGGCAAAAAAGCATTGCCATATGCCAACTTTATCAGGCTTCTATATGTTTCATGGCTTTGCAAACCACGCTTCATTGGTAGCACCATCGCACCTGTCTACTTAAAACCACATTAAGGAGAATTCCTTGGTATCTTCTCTTTGTCGAACCAAGTTTAGCCATTACATGTTCACATGGAAAGTTCAAAATTTGAAGTTAACGAGAAGAAGCCAAATATGTTAAATAATAAAAGAAAATGATTCGGCGGAAATTGCAATTTATCAATCGTATCGTATATGATCGTCGCATTATTTTTTGTACATATACGTCTTCTAAAAAGCACGCCATTATCGCGATTGTCTACCATATCGTATGTCATCGCATTATTTTTGTAGGTATCGCATTATTCTCACCATATTTCGTCACAAATATAAGCTATTACTGAAAAACATATTTAAATTCCGATTCGATTGATCACCAATTCGCCGAATCGTCTGGATTTCCCATTCGATTGAAAGAGCAACAACGCAGTCAATGGGGAAGACGAAGAAGCATAAAAAAACATTTCCAACATATAGCAGAAGTCAGCTCATGAATTAATTGCGGTGCAAACAACCAAAGTTTATTTCCTCATGATGAAAGAAACACTTGTTTCTCGGTAGGAATCTATTAAATGCGGTGCAAAGAAACCAAATTTGAGAAAGTCTTCAGTCTTCAGCATGAGATGACAACGGAAGAGAAGCATCGGATCAATCTACTGCTTGGAAGAATCATTTTTCCATTCCTCTGCTACAGATAACTCATCAAACATCTCACAGGAAACGCAGCGGTCAGGCGCCATGGAGACATGACCACAGGGTGCAATATGTGGGCGCACCGTCCAATCATTCTGCTCACGCGATTCGATCACATCTTTAACCTACAAAATATATATATATATATAATTAATATGAACAAGAGCTGGAAGTATAACTTCAAGAAAAAAATTTAATTACTCGAGTGCAACCATGGTGGTCTAACCTAGGGGAGATATAATCTTTTTTATTAGGAGAGTGGAGCTGTAATTTCAAAATTTCAAGTGGAATCAAAATATAACTTTTCAAAAAACTTTTACAGATTAAATGATTTTTTTTTTAAAATTACATGCAAAGGCCATGGCCGCGTTAAAAAATAAAAATATTACGTGTAAATTTTAAAATTTTAGGATCAACGTATAAATAAATTTGGAAAATGACTATTTTGGTTCTTGTTAAAGTTTTGAAACTATAATTTGAATCAGACAAAAAAAAATCGTGATTCTGCCCTGGGCCTAAGTTGCATTTCAACTTTACTTACCATCAACAACTAATGAAAAAGAGTCTCAAATTGACAATTGAACATTTTCCACATTGTTCCCCAAAGCCTAAGCACCTACCTTGTGGTGTGTACATATCATAATCACAAAAAACATTTCAAAATTTTAAATGTGTGAAAAACTAAAAATAAAAAAAATAAAATAAGTGAGAATTAATAACACAAACATAAAAAAAATAAATAGATTTTCAACAAAGAAAAAATAAAAAATAAAAAAAATTGTTTGGCATTAAAAAAATGAAAAAAGAAAAAAAATTTAAAAAACGTTAAAAAGGGGGTTAAAAACAGTTTTTTTCGTTCTTATTTTTTTTTAAAAAAAACATGTTTTTTTTAAGTTTTAACAGCAATTTAATTTATCACTTAAAAAATTTTTTTTTTCTAAAAAAATGCGTTGTTTGTAACTATGATGTATATATATATACATAAAAGACTTACCCGATGACTTTTAGCAAGTCGTTGGCAGTATTTGACCACATCGGGGTGCGGTTCATCGTTTTGTTCAGCTGCTTCGTTTGCACTTCTGGACGTGTCAGCCTATATATGCAAATGCAGCGGAAGTTCATTTTAGATAATCTTGCTCAACTATACAACATTGATAATACTGCAAAATTAATGAGATGATACTCTGCAAATGAAAGCATCATTACTAAGAACAAAACCAGTAGAGTAGAATGGACGTACTTCTTCAGCTTTGCTTTTCCCTTTGTTTTTTTTGCCCATCGGCTTCACCGGTAGGTCACGTCACGAGCAAAGCCCTCTCACGAGTTCCCCGGCAATATGTCTTGCGAACTTAGACCTTCGATTATGTCCTTCAAGAAGGTTAAAATTCAAGCATGAGACTTAAATACAATGCAATAAAATGAACGTATATATATTCATTCATTATGTGAAAATTGTGGTATTTTTTTTTTCTTTTTCCTAATAAAGAATATGTAGCAAATGGAAACACATGATTCCTCCAATCTTCTCCACTTGTAAAGAAAGCAAAAACAAAAACAAATCAAGGGGAACCCTCTTTTTCTATACTGTCATGGCCAACATCTTACTACGCACCAATCCAACACCTCAAGTTATTAAAACAACACCATTTTACATGCCGACAAGGGAAGTTTGAAATTTGAAATTAAATGACAAGAAGCTAAATACTTCAAGCACATCATAAAATAAAACAATTTGGCAAAAAATTGCGGTAAGAGTATCATGTATGTCACATTCTTTTAGGGTATGTATCATATATGTCGGTCAAGATTGTTTTTTATTACTGCTGATGATCATTCTATAAAAGATAGTGCAATTTGGATACTGTTGAGGACTTTTGGGAGGAAGTTGTTTTATTCCATTGAGAGGGCAGCGATTTCAGGTTCATTGCAATTATAAATCTCAAAGTCTTTGTGTTACGCTTGTAGAGTGTGTTAAGCCTGTAAAAGTAAGCACCCATATATAGAAATAACATTCGAGTACTTCCCACAAGAGTGAGATATCGTGGTCCTAGCAACACCATAAGTTTCTTAGTAAGATTATTAAATGTTATGTACACTCAACAATTGCTCCTGGAGTGGGTATAACATATACGGCTCCAGGAAGGAATAATTAACAGCGTTAACCATTGAAAATGCTTCAATTCATGCACACTAAAACTAGGTTACCTGAAATTAGGGGTGGACAATGAGTCGATCTACTTAAGCTCGACTCGTTAAAGCTCGGCTCGTGAACAAGTTCGAGCCAAATTATTTTCTTAACAAGTCGAGCTCGAGTTCACGAGTCAACTCGTTCAAATAATCGAGTTGAAGCTAAACACGTAACTGCCGATTCAAGCTCTAGGCCTAATAGAGTTAGCCGTCCTTAATCGAGTTGATATATTTAAACAAGTTTATGAGTTCGTCGAGCTCGAGCTTAATTCTATTCAAACGAGTTTGTCAAGCCTTAATCGAGTCGAGCTTGAGATCAACAAGAAACAATGAATATCAATTCTATTCAAACGGGTTTGTTGAGCCTTAATCGAGTCGAGCTTGATCTCAACAAGAAACAATGAATATCAATTCTATTCAAACGAGTTTGTCGAGCCTTAATCGAGTCGAGCTCGAACTCAAAACGAAACAATGAATATTATTTCTGTACAAACAAGTTTGTCGAGCCCTAATCGAGTTAGACTCGAGGTCAACACGTAGCGATCAACATCAATTCTATTCAAACGAGTTTGTCGAGCCTTAATCGAGTAGAGCTCAACACGAAACAACGAATATTATTTTTATACAAACGAGTTTGAATAGCCTTAATCGAGTCAAGCTCAAGCTCAACAAGAAACAATGAATATCAATTTTATTCAAACGAGTTTGTCGAGCCTTAATCGAGTCGAGCTTGAGCTAAAGAAGAAACAATGAGTATCAATTTTATTCAAATGAGTTTGTCGAGCCTCAGTCGAGTCGAGCTCGAGCTCAACACGAAACAATGAATATTATTTCTATACAAACGAGTTTGTCGAGCCTAAATCATGTTAGACTCGAGCTCAACACGTAAAGATGAACATCCATTCTATTCAAACAAGTTTGTCGAGTCTTAATCGAGTTAGACTCGAGCTCAACATGAAACAGTGAATATTATTTTTATACAAACGAGTTTGTCGAGCCTTAATCGAGTCGAGCTCAAACTCAACAAGAAACAATGAATATCAATTCTATTCAAACGAGTTTGTCGAGCCTTAATTGAGTTGAGCTTGAGCTCAACAAGAAACAATGAATATCAATTCTATTCAAACGGGTTTGTCGAGCCATAATCGAGTTGAGCATGATCTCAAGAAGAAACAATGAACATCAATTCTATTCAAACAAGTTTCTCAAGTCTTAATCGAGTTGAGCTCGAGCTGAACACGAAACAATGAATATTGTTTCTATACAAACGAGTTTGTCGAGCCTTAATCGAGTTAGACTTGAGCTCAACACGTAATAATGAACCTCAATTCTATTTAAACGAGTTTGTCGAGCCTTAATCGAGTCGAGCTCGAGCTCAACACGAAACAATGAATACTATTTTTATACAAACGAGTTTGTCGAGCCTTAATCAAATCGAGCTCAAGCTCAACAAGAAACTACGAATATCAATTCTTTTCAAATGAGTTTATTGAGCCTTAATTGAGTCGAGTTTGAGCTCAACAAGAAACAATGAATTTCGTTTCTATTCAAACGGGTTGTAGAGCCTTAATCGAGTTGAGCTTGAGAACAACACGAAACAATGAATATTATTTCTATACAAACGAGTTTGTCGAGCCAATATCATGTTAGACTCGAGCTTAACACGTAAAAATGAACATCAATTCTATTCAAACAAGTTTGTCGAGCCTTAATCAAGTCGAACTCGAGCTCAACACGAAAATTGCTTAGAGAATTGTGCCTAAAATGATCCGATAAAATCCTTAGATGAAAATGACTTTTTTCTTGCCCTTCATCCTATTTTGTTTTTTTTTTTTATTCGTAAATAACATATATAAGCTAGCTATTGGATCATTAGTTACTCAATATATTTCGACCACTCATAAGCTAGCTGACATGTTTACAAAGCCTCTTCCCCCATCATCGGTTGACAGCTCTAGGCCACAATCTCGGTCTTCGCTGCAACCTATACTCGAAATTGAAGGGGGATGTTAACGCATAAACTGCTGATAGTTATAGCTGTCCATCGGATGAAAGAAATTGTGGAGATCATGCCAGTTCAACAAATGAAGAAAATCATGACAAATCCACCAACAAGGCAACTATACTCGCTAGATTGGAAGAAATCAATCAAGATCACAAGGCGATTGAAAAAAATCATGAAGATCGTGACAAATCCAGCAAAAAGGCAACTATACTTGTTAAATCTGGAGAAATCTATCAAGATCGCAAAGGCAAGAATCTAAGGCAAGAAAAGTGGCAACATCCCTTTATCAAAAGAGAAAGAAAGGATTATAGAAACAAAAAATTCAAGGAAGGATTGTTTAACAATCTCTTCAACAAATCATGTATAAATTCTCACATTAAGGGAACCTCACATCTATCGCCTAATAGGTGTGAGAGACAGTGGACGTAGGATTTTACTCCGAACCACTTAAAAAATCTTAGTCGTGCATCTTTTCTTTCATGGTATCAGAGCTATCTCCGTGAGGATTTTCGTTTTCTCCATGGCTTCCAGTGCATCCTCTTCGACCGGAGCATCTCCTTCGCTTATCATGGCAGCTAAGTATCCATATCCTTCCAACATTAATGTTGCAAATTTTGTCTCTATCAAACTCTCCCACAAGAATTACTTGCTTTGGAAGACCCAAATGCTTGGACTCATTCAAAGCCAAGACATGATGGGATTTATAGAAGGACAAATCTCCAAACCGACCTCCACCATTGAAACTATTGAAAATGGCGAGGCCCGTTCTGTCCCAAATCCAGAATTTCTTGCCTGGAAAAAATCAGACCGACTCCTTAGAGGGTAGATCACTGGATCACTATCTGAAGAAGTGCTAGGTCTTGTGGTCGGACTCCAAACTTCTTCCGAAGTTTGGACTGCTCTTTCAAAGGTCTTTGCTAGAGAATCCAAAGACCGAGAATTTCTGTTAAACAGAAAATTGCAGACGTTTCAAAAGCAAGAAAAAACTGTTACTGAGTATGTAACAAGTTTCAAAACCATATGTGATGAATTGGCAGCCATTGGGAAACCTCTGTCGGATCAAGACAAAGTTTATTGGCTCATAAATGGGCTTGGAGCAGGTTATGAATCGTTTATGATGTCGATACTTCGGCCTCCTATTCCTGCATATATTGATGTTGTCTCTCTGCTTGAAAGCCATGACAACATGAAAAACATCCATGGGTTTCAACTTAATCCAAATGTTGCGTTCATAAGCCAGCAAGTTCCAGCTCAACCCTCCTACTTTCACAACTACAGAGGACGTGCTCAGTATACCAGGAAAAACAGCAACCCTCGCTTCAACTCGCGAGGACGTGGTTTTCCACATGCTTCTCAATCTCGTCCCACCAATACTCCAGCCAACGCCGATCAAAGTACCACTCAGCCTTCAGTTAAAACAGCGTGTCAAATTTGTGGACTGAGTAACCACACGACATTCAAATGCTACCACAGATTCAATCAGGCGTATCAACCCAAAGATCTTCTACAAATTTTTTTCACTGTTCAAGTTGCCGATCCTAATAATGCAGACTGGTATCCGGACACTGGCGCAACTTCTCATATTACAGATGATCCAGGTACTCTCAATCATCTCATTAAATATCATGGAACTGATTCAGTTATGGTTGGAAACGGGAAGCATTTACCAATAACTCATATTGGTTCTACTAATCTTGATCTTGGAAATACGACTCTTACTCTTGATAATGTGTTGGTTGTTCCTGCTATAAAGAAAAATCTTATTTCCGTGAGTCAGCTTACCCCGTCTATGCGCTATGTCTTTGAGTGTACATCTGATTCTTTTGTGATTAAGGATAAGGAAACCAATCAGACGATTGCCAAGGGAGCTAGAAAGGGAGATTTGTATGTGCTCAAGACCAGACCAAAGGCAGTATTTTTTTCTGATCGTTTCAGGATAGCAACTTCAGAGATTTGGCACAGTCGGCTCGGGCATCCATCAGCTAAGATCATTGATTTTTTGTCATCCAAGGGTAGAATAAATTTAGCAGCAAAAATGTCTATGTTTTCCATTTGTCAAAGTTGTCAATTGGGCAAAGCAACACGCTTGCCGTTTTTTCCATTAGATGATGAATATTATGAATCCTTTGAAAAAATTCATTGTGATCTTTGGGGACCAGCACCGGTTGATTCATGTCAAAAGTTTCGATATTATGCGCTCTTTGTTGATCATCATTCTCGCTATTCTTGGATCTACCCATTAAAATCTAAGTCTGATTTTTTTGCCAAGTTTATGGAGTTTCATAAGATGGTGAGTACACAATTTGGAAGATCTGTTAAATTTTTTCAAAGTGATGAAGGTGGTGAATTTAATAACAATGCTTTTCTCTCTTATCTAAGAGAATGTGGAATCAAACATCTCAAGGCCTGTCCAAAAACACCTGAATAGAATGGGTTGGTGGAACGAAAACACAGGTCAGTTACTGAACTTGGATTAACTCTACTATTCCATAGTAATGTTCTAGCAAAACATTGGGTGGAAGCCTTCACTACTGCTGTGTGGCTCATAAATCGGTTGCCGACATCCACGCTCCAAATGCTAAGTCCATATGAAAGCTTATTTCATAAACCTCCCGACTATTCTTGCCTAAGGACTTTTGGGTGTAGATGTTTTCCCTACATCAAAAGCTACAATAAACACAAATTTGAACCCAAATCTTTACCATGTGTCTTCATAGGATATAGTGACCAACACAAAGGTTATCGCTGCCCTTATCCCTTGACAAATCGGGTCTATATTTCCAGACACGTAGTGTTTGATGAACAATGTTTTCCCTTCAATCAAGGTTTGGCTAGCACACAACTGAAATACAATTTTGCTCATGATCTTGTGTCCTTCTCTCCGGTCGCTATTCAATCTAATCAGCCTGCTCTCATTGAAGTGAACCCTCATGATGTTGCCAGACTTCACAATAGTGAACCTGAACCTTCCCTTTCTACCTCTACTCTACCACCACCAGCCATTTCTCCCTTACCTCTGCCATCACCAGAGATGCCGGTTCTTCTTCACCATTACCACCTAGCTCGCCACCTCTCCCTTCACCATCGCTACCTAGCTCGCCACCTCTTCCTTCACCATCACCACCTAGCTCGCCACCTCCTCCTTCACCATCGCCACCTAGTCCTCCTTCTCCTATCCCATCTAATGCCTTACCTAATACCATGACCAGACCGTCTCACCCTATGGTCACACATTCTCAACATGGTATTGTCAAACCCAATCCCAAATACATATTAACTACCCTTGCTCCCGCTGAACCTAAACATTTCTCCATTGCCCTTAAACATCCCGGCTGGAGGCGTGCTATGGAAGATGAAATGGCAGCTTTGATTGCAAATGATACTTGGACCTTTGTACCTCTTGACCCCTCCATGCATATTATTGGCAGCCGATGGGTTTACAAAACAAAATTGAATAGTGAAGGACACATTGACAGACTTAAAGCCAGGCTGGTGGCACAGGGCTATACTCAAATTGAAGGCATGGATTTTCTTGAAACCTTCTCACTAGTTGTTAAACCAGCAACTATTCGGATCATACTTTCTGTTGCTCTTATGAATAGCTGGCCTCTTAAACAACTTGATGTCAAAAATGCATTTCTGAATGGATATTTGACTGAAACTGTTTTTATTGAGCAGCCTCCAGGTTTCCAAGATGCTCGGTTTCTTCACCATGTTTGCAAATTAAATCGTGCTCTATACGGTCTCAAACAGGCCCCGCGAGCTTGGTATGATCACTTTGCTCAATTTTTATTCTCTCACAATTTTCAAGCCAGCTCTTCAGATCCATCGTTATTTGTGAGACTCCAACAATCGACTGTAACCATTCTTCTCTTTTATGTGGATGATATCATTCTCACCGGCAACAGTCCAACTTTTCTTGCATCCTTTCAGAATGAAGTATCTCGTACTTTTGCTATGACAGATCTTGGGGACTTACATTACTTCTTAGGCATTCAAGTCCAACGCACTGCTTTCGGCCTGTTTCTCAATCAGCAATGCTATGCTATAGACATCCTAGAACGTGCTCAGATGCAATCATGCCGATCAACTGTTACACCAATAGTTACTAATGTCTATAACAACAACACTGTAGAAGAAGAAGCATATCCCAATGCTACGTTGTATCACAGTCTTGTTGGAGCTCTGCAATATCTTACTTTCACTCGACCAGACATCACTTATGCTGTTAATTATGTGTCACAATTTATGCACGTTCCTTCCCTGCGACATTTTTAGCTACTGAAACGCATTCTTCGCTATATTCAGGGCACTATCTCTCTTGGAATGCAATTCTTTAAGCCCAGAAAATTATCAATCCGAGCTTATTCTGATGCAGATTGGGCCGGCTGCCCCTCCACTCGTCGTTCTACCATTGGCTACTGCACTTTTCTAGGCCCCAATTGTATTTCTTGGGCATCCAAAAAACAACAAAGTGTTGCAAGATCTTCTTGTGAAGCTGAATACCATGCCCTTGCAACGACAACAGCAGAGCTCACTTGAATCACATTTATTCTTCAAGATCTTGGAATGTTTCTTTCTCAATCTCCCTTGTTGTTATGTGACAATCTGTCTGCCCTGCAATCCACCATCAAAACGGCACATCACTCTCGGATGAAGCATATTGAGCTTGATTTTCATTTCGTAAGAGAAAAGGTGGCTCTTGGATCATTAGTTACTCAATATATTTCGACCACTCATAAGCTAGCTGACATGTTTACAAAGCCTCTTCCCCATCATCGGTTGACAGCTCTAGGCCACAATCTCGGTCTTCGCTACAACCTACGCTCGAGATTGAAGGGGGATGTTAACGCACAAACTGCTGATAGTTACAGCTGTCCACCGGATGAAGGAAATTGTGGAGATCATGCCAGTTCAACAAATGAAGAAAATCATGACAAATCCAGCAACAAGGCAACTGTACTCGCTAGATTGGAAGAAATCAATCAAGATCACAAGGCGATTGAAGAAAATCATGAAGATCGTGACAAATCCAGCAAAAAGGCAACTATACTTGTTAAATCTGGAGAAATCAATCAAGATCACAAAGGCAAGAAAAGTGGCAACGTCCCTTTATCAAAAGAGAAAGAAAGGATTATAGAAACAAAAAAATCAAGGAAGGATTGTTTAACAATCTCTTCAACAAATCACGTATAAATTCTCACATTAAGGGAACCTCACATCTATCGCCTATAATAGGTGTGAGAGACAGTGGACTTAGGATTTTACTCCGAACCACTTAAAAAATCTTAGTCTTGCATCTTTTCTTTCACATTTTGCCTACACTAACAAATTGCTTCTATTTTAACAGGGTAGATTTATCAGAAACAATAACAATTTGATACTTTTGTTAATTGAATATTTCATAAATTGAGGCAGATTTATAAAATACTCAAGAACCTTCACGCTGAGTTGATACGGAGAGCTGTGACATATATATGAACAAAAAGTAATTGATTTTTTAGTTTAAAGACAACTTTAAAATCAGAAAATATAGGCCGATGCGCATTGATTGCGTACAGATAGGTGCCAAGGTTGTATATTGGTTATTTTTGTAACTGTGGAAAGAAAAAATGGCATCCACGAGAGACATCTTTCGATTGAAGCAAAATCTGTTCCCCTTGATTTGTTTCTATTTTTTTTTTCCTTTTATTACAAAGTAAGAAGATGGGAGGTATTAATATGGATATGCTTTCATTTTCTTTTTATATATGTTCCATTAGGCAAAAAAACATTGCCATATGCCAACTTTATCATGCTTCTATATGTTTCATGGCTTTGCAAACCACGCTTCATTGGTAGCATATATATAAAGAAAATGAAAGCATATATATATATATATATATATATATATATATCTATCTATATACCTCCCATCTTCTTACTTTGTAATAAAAGGAAAAAACAGAAACACATTAAGGAGAATTCCTTGGTATCTTCTCTTTGTCGAACCAAGTTTGCTTCAATCGAAAGATATCTCTGGTGGATGCCATTTTTTATACAACCATCGCACCTGTCTACTTAAAACCACATTAAGGAGAATTGCTTGGTATCTTCTCTTTGTCGAACCAAGTTTAGCCATTACATGTTCACATGGAAAGTTCAAAATTTGAAGTTAACGAGAAGAAGCCAAATATGTTAAATAATAAAAGAAAATGATTCGGCGGAAATTGCAATTTATCAATCGTATCGTATATGATCGTCGCATTATTTTTTGTACATATACGTCTTCTAAAAAGCACGCCATTATCGCGATTGTCTACCATATCGTATGTCATCGCATTATTTTTGTAGGTATCGCATTATTCTCACCATATTTCGTCACAAATATAAGCTATTACTGAAAAACATATTTAAATTCCGATTCGATTGATCACCAATTCGCCGAATCGTCTGGATTTCCCATTCGATTGAAAGAGCAACAACGCAGTCAATGGGGAAGACGAAGAAGCATAAAAAAACATTTCCAACATATAGCAGAAGTCAGCTCATGAATTAATTGCGGTGCAAACAACCAAAAGTTTATTTCCTCATGATGAAAGAAACACTTGTTTCTCGGTAGGAATCTATTAAATGCGGTGCAAAGAAACCAAATTTGAGAAAGTCTTCAGTCTTCAGCATGAGATGACAACGGAAGAGAAGCATCGGATCAATCTACTGCTTGGAAGAATCATTTTTCCATTCCTCTGCTACAGATAACTCATCAAACATCTCACAGGAAACGCAGTGGTCAGGCGCCATGGAGACATGACCACAGGGTGCAATATGAGGGCGCACCGTCCAATCATTCGGCTCACGCGATTCGATCTCATCTTTAACCTACCAAAAAAAAAATGTATATATATATAATATGAACAAGAGCTAAAAGTATAACTTGAAGACAGGTTTAAGAAGAAAATTTAATTATGCTTGAGCTGGGATCCCGAGCTCAAGTGCAACCATGGTGATCTAACCTAGGGGGTGGAGATATAATCTTTTTTATTAGGAGAGTGGAGCTGCAATTTCAAAATTTCAACATGAATCAACATATAACTTTTCAAAACTCTTTTACAGATTAAATGATTTTTTAAAAATTATATGCAAAGGCCATGGCCGCGTTAAAAAATAAAAATTTTACATGTAAATTTTAAAATTTTGGGATCAACATATACAATAAATTTGAAAAATGACTATTTTAGTTCATGTTAAAGTTTTGAAACTATAATTAGAACCCGACAAAAAAAAAAGTAGCAACTCCACCCTGAACTAAACTAAAGCTGCATTTCAGCTTTACTTACCATCCACAACTAATGAAAAAAAAAACCCTAAAATTGGCGATTGAACCTTGTAAATGTTTCCTACATTGTTCCTCAAGTCACAAGCCTAAGCACCAACCTTTGGTGTGTATATATCATAGTAACAAATAACATTTCAAAATTTTGAATGAGAAGGTTTTTTTTTTCGGGTGCAACACGGCACTTGAAAAATATGAAAAATACAGTAATTAAGAAAAACTAAAAATAAAGAAAAATAAAATAAATGAGAAACTAATAACACAAACATAAAAAAATAAATAGATTTGCAACAATGAAAAAAATCAAAAATAAAAATAACTGTTTGACATTAAAAAATGAAAAAAAGAAAAAAAATTAAAAAAACGTTTAAAAGGGGTTAAAAACAGTTTTTTTCATTCTTAATTTTTTTTCAAACAAACATGTTCTTTTTTGAAGTTTTAACAGCAATTTAATTTATCACTTTTTTAGATCTTTTTTTCTAAAAAAATGCGTTGTTTGAAACTATGATGCATATATATATATATATAAAAGAGATATGAAATTCTTACCCGATGACTTTTAGCAAGTCGTTGGCAGTATTTGACCAAATCGGGGTGCGGTTCATCGGTTTGTTCTGCTGCTTCGTTTGCACTTCTGGATGTGTCAGCCTATATATGCAAATGCAACGGAAGTTCATTTTAGATAATCTTGCTCAACTATACAACATAATACTGCAAAATTAATGAGATGATACTCTGCAAATGAAAGCATCATTACTAAGAACAAAACCAGTAGAGTAGAATGGACGTACTTCTTCAGCTTTGCTTTTCCCTTTGTTTTTTTTGCCCATCTGCTTCACCGGTAGGTCACGTCACGAGCAAAGCCCTCTTACGAGTTCCCGGCAATATGTCTTGAGAACTTAGACCTTCGATTATGTCCTTCAAGAAGGTTAAAATTCAAGCATGAGACTTAAATACAATGCAACAAAATGAACGTATATATATTCATTCATTATGTGAAAATTGTGGTATTTTTTTTTCTTTTTCCTAATAAAGAATAGGTAGCAAATGGAAACTCATGATTCCTCCCATCTTCTCCACTTGTAAAGAAAGCAAAAACAAAAACAAATCAAGGGGAACCCTCTTTTTCTATACTGTCATGGCCGACATCTTTCTACGCACCAATCCAACACCTCAAGTTATTAAAACTACAACCAAGAGGACTCCTTCGCGTCGTGTTCGTATTCACCCAAATGAAGCCACTATACCCATTTTACATGCCGACAAGGGAAGTTTGAAATTTGAAATTAAATGACAAGAAGCTAAATACTTCAAGCACATCATAAAATAAAACAATTTGGCAAAAAATTGTGGTAAGAGTATCATGTATGTCACATTCTTTTAGGGTATGTATCATATATGTCGGTCAAGATTGTTTTTTATTACTACTGATGATCATTCTATAAAAGATAGTGCAATTTGGATACTGTTGAGGACTTTTGGGAGGAAGTTGTTTTATTCCATTGAGAGGGCAGCATAGGCACACAAGAAACAAGAGAAAATCCAAACTCTCGAAGCCATGCGCATGTCTCAAAACAATGACTAATGTAATCTATTCAATGACGGTATTTATGATCATTTAGCATATAAATTAATCACATATTATAAGTTAATATTTTGAACTGTTCCGCTCTGCTTGGACCAGGGACTGTTAGTGGACGATCACAATCATGGTTTGATCGTAAATTGCCAATTCGGTGAAGCTATCTCAAGGACATCCATTTTTGAAGCCTTTAAACACCAGCCACAATCAGAAACGCCATATACGTTCAGGAAATGGTGAATTAATTAGCCAAAGTACGCACGCAGTAGTAGCCTGTGGTATGTATAGGCTCTAACAATCTTAATTTTGATTTCTTGGTTATATTTTCGCCGATTAGTTTTATGTCAATTGTCTTTCAAGTGGGCATCCCTAATTACTTTTCAAATATCATTATATGTACATTAAACGGTTGTCTGGTGGTAGGGATGCATTACGAGTATCTCATGAATCTGCCCAAAACATTGGAATAGGTTCATGAAATAATAATTCTTGTGTCAGATGAACATACTGATCTTTTAAGACAGATTTATGAAACACTTACTCAGTATCTCTGCTACTAAACGACTTATAAAATTACAATCATTTGCTAAAGATGTGAAATTGGATGACATTTATGGCATTACACTTCTTGCATGTGAATTGCATTGCTTGATTCGTGTGCCTATGCTATCTCTGATATTTCTATACCTAAAAAATCTCAAAGTCTTAGTGTTACGCTTGTAGAGTGTGTTAAGCCTGTAAAAATAAGCACCCATATATAGAAATAACATTCGAGTACTTCCCACAAGAGTGAGATATCGTGGTCCTAGCAACACCATAAGTTTCTTAGTAAGATTATTAAATGTTATGTACACTCAACAATTGCTCCTGGACTGGGTATAACATATACGGCTCTAAGAAGGAATAATTAACAGCGTTAACCATTGAAAATGCTTCAATTCATGCACACTAAAACTAGGTTACCTGAAATTAGGGGTGGACAATGAGTCGATCTACTTAAGCTCGACTCGTTAAAGCTCGGCTCGTGAACAAGTTCCAGCCAAATTATTTTCTTAACGAGTCGAGCTCGAGTTCACGAGTCAACTCGTTCAAATAATCGAGTTGAGTTCAAGCTAAACACGTAACCGCCGATTCAAGCTCGAGGCCTAATCGAGTTAGCCGTCCTTAATCGAGTTGATATATTTAAACGAGTTTATTAGTTCGTCGAGCTCAAGCTCAATTATATTCAAACGAGTTTGTCAACCCTTAATCGAGTCGAGCTTGAGATCAACAAGAAACAACGAATATCAATTCTATTCAAACGGGTTTGTCGAGCCTTAATCGAGTCGAGCTTGAGCTCAACAAGAAACAATGAATATCAATTCTATTCAAACGAGTTTGTCGAGCCTTAATCGAGTCGAGCTCGAGCTCAAAACGAAACAATGAATATTATTTCTATACAAACAAGTTTGTCGAGCCTTAATCGAGTTAGACTCGAGGTCAACACGTACCGATAAACATCAATTCTATTCAATCGAGTTTGTCGACCCTTAATTGAGTCGAGCTCAACACAACACAATGAATATTATTTTTATACAAACGAGTTTGTCCAGCCTTAATCGAGTCAAGCTCAAGCTCAACAAGAAACAATGAATATCAATTCTATTCAAACGAGTTTGTCAAGCCTTAATCGAGTCGAGCTTCAGCTAAACAAGAAACAATGAATATCAATTCTATTCAAACGAGTTTGTCGAGCCTTAATCGAGTCGAGCTCGAGCTCAACAAGAAACAATGAATTTTATTTCTATGCAAACGAGTTTGTCGATCCTTAATCATGTTAGGCTCGAGCTCAACAAGTAATGATGAACATCAATTCTATTCAAAAAAGTTTCTCGAGCCATAATCAAGTCGATCTAGAGCTCAACACGAAACAGTGAATATTATTTCTGTACAAATGAGTTTGTCGAGCCTTAATCGAGTCGACCTCAAACTCAACAAGAAACAATGAATATCAATTCTATTCAAACGAATTTGTCGAGCCTTAATCGAGTCAAGCTTGAGCTCAACAAGAAACAATGAATATCATTTCTATTCAAACGGGTTTGTCGAGCCTTAATCGAGTTGAGTATGATCTCAACAAGAAACAATGAATATCAATTCTATTCAAACGAGTTTGTCGAGCCTTAATCGAGTTGTGCTCGAGCTCAACACGAAACTATGAATATTATTTCCATACAAACGAGTTTGTCGAGCCTTAATCGAGTTAGACTCAATCTCAACACGTAACAATGAACATCAATTTTATTCAAACGAGTTTGTCGAGCCTTAATCGAGTCGAACTCGAGCTCAACACGAAACGATGAATACTATTTTTATACAAAAGAGTTTGTCGGGCCTTAATCGAGTCGAGCTCAAGCTCAACAAGAAACATGAATATCAATTCTATTCAAACGAGTTTGTCGAGCCTTAATAGAGTCGAGCTTAACAAGATACAATGAATATCGATTCTATTCAAACGGGTTTGTCGAACCTTAATCGAGTCAAGCTCGAGATCAATAAGAAACAATGAATATCAATTCTATTCAAACGAGTTTGTCGAGCCTTAATCGAGTCGAGCTCGAGCTCAACACGAAACAATGAATTTTATTTCTATACAAACGAGTTTGCCGAGCCTTAATCATGTTAGACTCGAGCTCAACACGTAATGATGAACATCAATTCTATTCAAAAAAGTTTGTCGAGCCATAATCAAGTCGATCTCGAGTTTAACACGAAACAGTGAATATTATTTCTATACAAACGAGTTTGTATAGCCTTAATCGAGTCGACCTCAAACTCAACAAGAAACAATGAATATCAATTCTATTCAAACGAGTTTGTCGAGCCTTAATCGAGTCAAGTTTGAGCTCAACAAGAAACAATGAATATCATTTCTATTCAAATGGGTTTGTCGAGCCTTAATCGAGTTGAGCATGATCTCAACAAGAAACAATGAATATCAATTCTATTCAAACAAGTTTCTCAAGCCTTAATCGAGTTGAGCTCGAGCTCAATACGAAACAATGAATATTATTTCTATACAAACGAGTTTGTTGAGCCTTAATCGAGTTAGACTCGAGCTCAACACATAACAATGAAACTCAATTCTATTCAAACGAGTTTGTCGAGCCTTAATCGAGTCAAGCTCAAGCTCAACACGAAACCCGTTTATCAATTCTTTTCAAATGAGTTTGTCGAGCCTTAATTGAGTTGAGCTTGAGCTCAACAGAAACAATGAATATCGATTATATTCAGACGGGTTTGTAGAGCCTTAATCGAGTCGAGCTTGAGATCAACACGAAACAATGAATGTTATTTCTATACAAACGAGTTTGTCGAGCCAATATCATGTTAGACTCGTGCCTAACACGTAAAGATGAACATCAATTCTATTCAAACAAGTTTGTCGAGCCTTAATCAAGTCGACCTCGAGCTCAACACGAAAATTGCTTAGAGAATCGTGCCTAAAATGATCCGATAAAATTCTTACATGAAAATGACTTTTTTCTTGCCCTTCATCCTATTTTGTTTTTTTTTTTTATGCATAAATTAAATATATGCTACATATATGTGTTTTTCTCGCTTCAATTTATAAATTTCTATCTCTACCACTGCTCTAATATGTTAGTGGGGCTTTTTCAGGGCTTGAGCTCTCAGTGTGACAAGCTTGAATGATTTCGTCATAATCAGGTTGATTTGGGCTCTTAGTTTTCGGCCTTATCAAGGGTTCTGCATGTGATATTTTATCTTTTCTTAAAAAAAAAATGTATTAAGGTTTTTCCTAACTTATTAATATTTTTGTTTTTCGGAAAATAATGTTTTAGATACTTTTTGGCCGATTCACGATCGAATGAGCTGAATTGTTTTATAGATGATTTGAAAAATGAACCGACTTTTTGAAATATTGTACTTGCAAAGTTAACAACAAGTTTCTAATTTGTATAACTTAATAAGGGGATAGAAGAGATCCATTTTGGGGCATTTTGCCTACACTAAGAAATTGCTTCTATTTTAACAGGGAAGATTTATTAGAAACAATAACAATTTGATACTTTTGTTAATTGAATATTTCATAAATTGAGGCAGATTTATAAAATACCCAAGAACGTTCATGCTGAGTTGATATGGAGAGCCGTGACATATATATGAAGAAAAAGTAATTGATTTCTCTTTGTCGAACCAAGTGTAGCCATTACATGTTTACATGGAAAGTTCAAAATTTGAAGTTAACGAGAAGAAGCCAAATATGTTAAATAATAAAAGATAATGATTCGGCGGAAATTGCAATTTATCAATCGTATCGTATATGATCATCGCATTATTTTTTGTACATATACGTCTTCTAAAAAGCACGCCATTATCGCAATTGTCTACCATATCGTATGTCATCGCATTATTTTTGTACGTATCGCATTATTCTCACCATATTTCGTCACAAATATAAGCTATTATTTTTCAGCGGCGTAAATTTACCTTATTTTGATCGTATTTTCTTCTCTTTTAAAGCGTTCCAACCTTTACATTGTTTTTGCACTTTTCTTTCTAATTTTGCTGATATTTATTTGACTTTTTGAAATTAATAACACATTCTTTCAATCAATCGGACTCACAAATTACTATTCGATTGATCTCCAGTTCGCTGAATCATTTGGCTTTCCCGTGTTCGATTGAAAAACCAATTTTGATAGCAACGCTGTCAATGAGCAAGATAATAAAAACACATCCAGTACACATCAAAGTTCATTTCCTCATGGAAATACTCCTGTTTCTCGGTTTTTGACTGAAACCAGCAAAGCAAATGACTAGGAACGTATTAAATGCGGTGCAAATCTATCGTCATTGAGAAACTCTTCAGCATGAGATGACAAAGCATCGGATCAATCTACTGCTGAGGAGGCTCGTCTTTCCCTTCCTCTGCTGCATATAACTCAGCAAACATCTCACAGGAAATGCAGCGGTCAGGCGACATGGCCACAGGGTGCAATCGTTGGTTGCACCATCCATGCATTCGGCTCACGCGAATCGATCTTATTTTTAACCTACCAAAAACATATATATATATATATGAAAGAGATATGAAATTCTTACCAGATGACTTTTACCAAGTCGATGGCAGTATTTGATCACATCGGGGTGTTGATGAGTGTTTTCTGCTGCTACTTCGTAAATTTTGCTCCTCCATTTAGTGTCTGCAATACATCACTGCACATGCTCCATTGCTAGAGCATAATATAGGGGTCATCACCATCAGGTTGCTTCTCTTCATTACCACTTCTGGACGTGTCAGCCTATCTATGCAAATGCAACGGAAGTTCATTTTAGATAATCTTGCTCAACTATACAACATAATACTGCAAAATTAATGAGATGATACTCTGCAAATGAAAGCATCATTACTAAGAACAAAACCAGTAGAGTAGAATGGACGTACTTCTTCAGCTTTGCTTTTCCCTTTGTTTTTTTTGCCCATCGGCTTCACCGGTCTGTCATTTCACGAGCAAAGCCCTCTTACGAGTTTCCCGGCAATATGTCTGCGAACTGAGACATTCGATTATGTCCTTCGGAAAGGTTAAAATTCAAGCATGAGACTGGAATACAATGCAATATATATTCATTCATCATGTGAAAATTGTGGTATTTCTTTTTTCTTTTTACTAATAAAGAATATGTAGCAAATGGAAACATATGATTTCTCCCATCTTCTCCACTTGTAATGGCACATATCTTACTACACACCAATCCAACACCTCAAGTTATTAAAACTACAACTAAGAGGATTCCTTAGTGTCATGTTCGTATTGACCCAAATGGATTCACCATACCCATTTTACATGCCAACATGGGTAGTCTGAAATTTAAAATTAAATGACAAGAAGCTAAATACTTCAAGTACATCATAAAATGAAACAATTTTGGCAAAAAAATGTGATAAGAATATCATATATGTCCCACTACTTTTTAGGGTATGTAGCATATATGTCGGTTAAGATTTTTCTTTTATTACTACAGATGACCATTCTACGGAAGAAAGTGCAATTTTGATGTTGGAGAGGAATTTTAGGAGGAAGTTGTTTTATTCCATTGAGAGGGCAGCACTTTCAGGTTCATTGCAATGTACCGATTATAAATCTCAAAGTCTAAGATGGTCGATGAAATTTCAAAAGTTCGTAGAATTAGTGTTAAGCTTGTAAAATGTAAAGTGTGTTTTTTGAATATCATAAAGAAATCAAAGCATGGTGTGCCAACTTGATGGAATTGCAAAATTCATTGTACTAAATGTATCACATTATTTTTCCGCTTATATCATAACCAGGATACATTAATATTATTTCTCAATGATATGCCTTTGCATTGTTGATTCAAGAATGTTACATGGTAACATCTTGAACCTTTTATATATGTTCCATAATTCTCAGTAAAATCGTTTCCTTGATTTCAATAAGATTCAAACTATTGCTTCTTATTCAATTTCAATTGAAAATATGTATGCCTGTAACGTAACATAAGCTTCATTAATTTCTAGAAATAGCATTGGAGTACTTCCCACAAGAATGAGGTATGGTGGTCCTAGCAAATTTACTATTTATTTTCAATCTTCTTAAGTCACAAAAGATCAAAACTTTGATGGCTATGGTTATGGATCTGGATCTGGATCCATGATCTTTATGGCCTAATCCAGTGTAGGGTCCGGATTTAGAACCAGCCAGTGAATACCAACTCCTGCTGAGCGTGGGCCTCTTGACCGAATTCTTCGCCTAACCCTGGGGCCCGCTTCATGTGCCCCGAGAAAAAAGCTGTTGACTTCTTTCCCTTGACTTTGTCATGACCCGATACAGGCGAATATGGGTCCACAATTCTTTCTGGAACCGAGCCCAAAAAGGGAGACCTGGTCTTGAGCCTAACCCTCGCCACCAACTTGGTCAATTGGATCGTGGACCTTATGATTTGGATATCCGATCTGGATTTTGTTTTACTTAGATTTGAACTTAGTTTCTTATCTGATAAGATCTGCTCCGGTTCAGTCTCATCTCGGAACCGCATGCACTCTCGCTTTTGGACGATGAAGAAGCGGAGACTAGAGCCTTCAAGATCGGACGGCCCTGATCGACACAAGAGGGGCGAAATCAACGGCTGGAATGAGCCCGATGTTGGAGGTCCGACAAAGCCACTATTGAGGAGCGTCAGCGTCGTCAACAAGTTGCTTTACTAAATTATTAAAATTTCACAGAGTACCGTAATTTTTATCAAATTTGGAAAAGTGGTCCAACTTTTATGATTTTCAAAAGGTAGCGCGTTTGACTTGCTTTCTTTTTCTTTTCACCACTTGTTTAGTTGTTTTGTGTGTTTTAAACTTCGGGCGTTTTCTTCGCAAGGAATGTTGATGGAGAAATGCATGGGCAAGCGAAGCGGGAGAAGTCTTTGGGCTGGATCTGGATGGATGTCTAGATCCACATATTAAGCACTGGTGGGAGCAAGGATTTTTTTTGAGGGGCGGGCCAAATGGTCGAACGAGCTTATTTGGATAGGGTCAAACTAAACATGGGGCGGGGTCACGGCCTAGGCAGGCCCCCCTCCTTCCGCCCTGGTGGTGGATTATACCTGATTATTCATTCGATTTAGATTGTTTATATATATATATATATATATATATCAAAACCTATGCATTATTCATGGCATGAACCCATCTCATTCAAACCTGACTAGGAAACACTTGCTTAGGGAAAAGTGAACCTCTTTTCCTTCTTAAAAACTCATCTAAGTACCATATATATATATCAAAACCTATGCATTATTCATGGCATGAACCCATCTCATTCAAACCTGACTAGGAAACACTTGCTTAAGGAAAAGTGAACCTCTTTTCCTTCTTAAAAACTCATCTAAGTACCATATATATATATCAAAACCTATGCATTATTCATGGCATGAACCCATCTCATTCAAACTGACTAGGAAACACTTGCTTAGGGAAAAGTGAACCTCTTTTCCTTCTTAAAAACTCATCTAAGTACCAAACTGAAACCTTGGTTGGAGTCTCAGATCCAAATATCGGATTCACATGCTTAAAATTCGATGCAAGAAAATCTTAACAATGTTTATATACATGAAAATGACCTTTTTGCCCTTCTTCCTCAATTAATTTATTCAAAAATTGCATATGTGTGTTTTTCTCAATTTATAAATTTCTAGCTCTACCACTGCTCTAGTATATTAATGGGGCGTCTGGGGTCATGCCTTTGATTCCGGCTAATGGCACGCAAAACTAGAGGGGAGCGCGAATAAAATTGAGGCACTTGTCAAAACAATGTGGGGTTGGCTGGCGGAACTGATCATAAAAAGGTAGGTAGGTAGCCTGAGTTTGATAATAACTTAATAGGATAAGTTTGGGTTAGGCAGATCCCCACCAAGATGTGCATTCCTAGTACTCAACTCATTATTGTTTCACTACAAAATTTCATTTAGTTTTTGAAATATTGAACTTGCAAACTTAACGACTAGTTTCTAATTTCTATAACTTAATAAGGGAATAGAAGAGATCCATTTTGTAACACATTGCTATTATTTTAATAGGGTAGATTTATATGAACAGTAACAGTTTGATACTTTTGTTAATTGAATATTTCATAAATTGAGGTAAATTCATAAAATACTCAAAAACGTTCTTGTTGCGCTGATACAGAGAGCCGTGACATATATATATGAACAAAAAATAATTGTTTTTTAAAAAGACAACTTTAAAATCGACAAATATAGGCCGATGCGCCCTGATTGCGTACAGATATTGTATCGAATTAGATTTCCAAAACGATATGTAAACAGATTTCTAAAATATTATTTATTTGTTGTCGTTTATACATTGTTCTTGTCTTACGACTTCGCTGCCAAGAACAAAAAAAATTCCATTGCGTGCCTTTTTTTTTTTTTTTTAACCCGAACGGCTGATTGGCACAGACTGAACCACAAAAAAGCCAGATTTTTAGAAAAGAAGATTATGTCAACCTCCTGCATTCCGTGCTTTCAACCATGTTAAATGAATGCCCAATGCCTGCTTTCCCCATGTTTTTTTTGTATTTTGTGGTAAGCAAAAAGGGTTCAAATCCGCCAAGTGGATCCGTCAACTTGGCTACATTTTGTTAGAGGTGAACACGAGTCGATTCGAATCCGAGTTCAGTCCCCTCGAGTTTGGTTCGACTAATGAAACCCCAAGCTTGACTTGGCTCGAGCTCGAGAATAGCTCGACGGAAGCAGCTTGAGCTTGACTCGACAGTTACGTGGTGAGGTCGAGCTCAACTCGATTAAAGCTCGATAAACTCGTTTGAATAGAATTGATATTCATCATTACACATTGAGCTCGAGTTTGACTTGATTAAGGCTCGTCAAACTCGTAAACTCGATTGAATATATCGACTTGATTAAGACTCCAGCTTGACTCAGCAGTTACGTGTTGAGCTCGAACTCAACTCCATCATTTGAACGAGTCGACTCATGAACTCGAGCTCGACTCCTTAAGCAAATGACTCGGCTCTAATTCATTCATGAGCTGAGCTTTAACGAGTTGAGTTCGAGTTCAAGCTCATTGTTTACCGCTACATTTGGCTCTCTAGAATAGGAACTTGACCAATTAAGTGTAAGTGAAAGATAGAAAGAGAGTCGACAAAATTGAAAAAAAAATGCAAAAAATTAGTGAATGGGTGTCTTTTGGGCGGTGTATTGTTAACCTCTCGCTCATTGAAAATTTTAATAGAAAACCAGACAAATCATGGACAGCTAGAATCATGCACGTGACCTAACCCCGATCTAAGGTCTTAATTAAACTTGAAATCCTCCACATTCTTCTCTTACACCTTTGAGCATGCACTCAATAGATTAGGTTTGTTGATTAATGCCAACGCCCACCTGTGACTCGCTAAAGCTTGGTAAACTTGTTTTTTATAAATCATTGATCCATGTGAGCTTCAGTGATTTGGATGACCACCAACCACATGAAATCGGGGTCCATGATGAGACAATCGAAGATATTTCCAGTTTATAACAAGTTGATTTGGATGTGAATAATCGTTAATTTGGCTGTTTGCTTCCAATAAATAAGTACAACCTTTTCCATAGTATATGATTAAGGTGGCATCTGAAGATCGGCCTGAACTTTTTAAACAAATCGGCCTTAAAAGCATTCACATTAAAAAAAAAAAAAAAAAAAATTAACGTCAAAGGAGCCACCCAAGTTGGCTCATTCATGCCAAAAAAATGCATATAGAAAAAACCTGTTTCATTTTTGTTGCGAGCTTAAGAGCCGCTAGGCAAAGGTCGAAGCACCCTCTCTCCCGGTGTCCCCCTTCTGCTCTCTTCTCTTGGGTTTGAGCGTCACATCAATGTGACCCAGCCTATATGACTTAGACTTAGAGTTTGAGCGTCACATCAATGCGACCCAGCAGACGTAACGCCATGAGAATCAAATAAAATATGTTGTTTGATAAGTGACCAATATATTTTGATTAATGTTTGGACAACTTTTTAGAAAAATTGTTTCCGTTTTTGTCCACTTTGTATAAATACTTCAAAAAAAAGGACAAACATTGAAATAAGTGACGATTTGAGGATGTAGCTGATATTTTTGGGCGGATTAGTAGACCGAAGAGGAGGCCGGCGGCCATCGATGGCATCAGCGGGTCAACTGTCTCAGTCTCCTCGGGAATTATTTAAGTATTAAAATTTTGCAGAAGAAAAAGGGTGGAAGGCGAAAAATCCTCGCTTCTTCGCCTCCCTGGCCCCTCCTTCTCGTAGAAAAAATGGACAAAGGGACTGATTCTGGACCGTCCGATCCGGATCTCATCGCCATCTCTGACCGTTAAAGCCCTCGATGTTGGCCTGCGTGTTCTTCGTCTCCTTCTCTCTCTCCTCTTCGCGGATCCCGTGCGCCCTCCTTTCGCTCTTCTTCCTCCTCTGTGCGGACCGAAGCCCCTAGATTTTCTGCGGCTTTCTATCGGTCGCTTGTTCTTTTTCTTCTGATCCTGCGTTCTTCTTCTTCTTCTTCTTCTTATGTTCTTCTGCTGGTGAATCGGCGATGGGGAATTGCTGGACTGCCAGAATCAAGGCAGTGAGCCCGTCCCATAGCGTCCCGGCTACAGGTAATTCGCTGCGCCTTAGGTCGAGCTTCGGATTAATGTTACTTTTCCTTCGTTTGCTTTGGCTGTTGTTCCCCAATTACATGTGGTTTCTGGACTAATTGCGCGAACTGTGAGTGGTTTTCTTGGCGATCGTGCCTCAAAATGAGTTCTCGGCTACAATTTTCCCCTTGTTCTGTTTTTGTTTCCTTGGCCCGTTTTTTTGTGTGATCTCCGACGATTCTTCCTTCAGACAGGAAGTGCTTGCCTGGTTGTGTTATTCCGCTCTATTCTGTTTCTCTATCTAGAATCACTTCTTATTCTTCGCGCGCTTGTTTACTGTTTGGTCTCTTGTGAAAATCTACGATCGGCAGTTAATAACTGTTCTATTTTTGGAAATTTTTGAGCTTCGAGCAAGATCACTAGTTGAAAAATGCCTTTTTTAAATGCTTGGATTTTTTTACCAAAATTATTAGCTTAAAAATCCGCTCTTGTAGATATTTATTTTTTTGGAGTTTTTGCTCCGAGACCTTTACGGAAACAATTCTTCTTAGGTTTCTTGCTTAACCAATTCATTCAAAGGGACCGTCGGAACTGCTATGTAGCTATACGGGTTTCTCTGCAAAACTTGAGCGTCACTTTCGTCGCCTTCTTAACAGATAGGTAGTCGCGTGCTGATCCTTCTTCGTTTCAGTTGTACCATTTTTTTGGTTAATGTCGAAAAAGATTATAAGTACTTGCGTGAGTTTCGCATTTGATGGAATTTTGTTAGACGCTTTATGTTTCAAATCGACTCGCTTCATTTTCTGAGAGGAATATTTTGTTCTTCATCTTACGCATGGTTGTTCAGATTTAGTTGCGACTGTCTGTGGCCCTAACTGGCTACGGCTATGGTTTCTTTTTCTTTAAAAAAAAAAAAAAAAAAACTTCTCAATGTGATCACGTTTATAAAGAGCTGAACTTTTTGGTCTACTTTGTCTTCTTATTCTCTTCCCGTATTGTTTAAAATTGGCAAGGCTATACAGTACTTGTTTCCCCAAGTCAATCACATTTCGCAAACAATATATAGAGTCTTTGTGAATTAAGAATAACCTGATTCTTTTGTTAACCTTATTCACTACCCTGTCTTTCGTCCTGCAATTTTTGCATTTTTTTCTTTTCAACGGAATCTCTTTCTAGCCTAACTGTGGTTTTTTGTTTTTTGGTGATGGTTGAGTATAGTTTCTTAGTTAGTTTTTTTGCTACGTCAACGGTCGAGGATTGGCTTAATTTTATAGTAGGGGTCGTCATTCGTGTATCTTCCTAATCACTGAGTGCTCTCGTTTTGCCGTTTTCTGTTAAGGTGCCAATTCATCAAAATCGTGTGGCAGAGATGGGACAGACGTTAGCAATTTAAGCAAGTTTTCCTCAGCATCTACTGCTCCACCTCAGACTCCAAGAAGCGAGGGCGAGATATTGCAAGCGTCAAACTTGAAGAGCTTCAGTTTCTCAGATCTGAAGGCTGCAACCAGGAACTTCCGGCCCGATTCTGTTCTGGGAGAAGGGGGTTTTGGTTCAGTATTCAAAGGTTGGATTGATGTAAATTCTTTGGCAGCAACCAAACCGGGAACTGGCTTGGCCATTGCTGTGAAGAGACTTAATCAGGAGGGGCTTCAGGGTCACAGGGAGTGGCTGGTGAGTCAAAACATTATCGACCATGGTGCAAAGGGTTCATAAAAAGCGTGAAAGAATTATGTTACTTGTTATCTATTTGCTTATTCAGTGAACGTCGTAATTAAATAAATTGGCTTTCTTATTTGTGCTATGTCTGCGAGCCTGCAGGCGGAGGTGAACTATTTGGGACAGCTCTCTCACCCAAATTTGGTGAAACTCATTGGCTATTGTCTGGAAGATGATCAGCGTTTACTCGTTTACGAGTTCATGCTTCGAGGATGTTTGGAAAATCATCTTTTCAGGAGTGAGTTATTCCTCATCTTCTAGTGCATAATACCGGCCCTCTATGTGTTCTATATAACAGCACCGGCAACTGCAGTTTGATTAAGGACGCGCTTTGAGTTATAGTTCTGTTCTCCATGTTTTGCATGGAATGTTTTATTGATTGGTACAAAGCGTGGACTATTTCGTAGATAAGCTGCTTTATAAATTCTTCCCTTTACTTCATGGGTGTTCTTGCAGTGGGGATTTTGTAATCTTCATCAAAATTTGGGAACCCTTCTTTAAAATGATTAGCCTGATTTGTGTCACTAGTCAACAGTCGGAAACTAAAAATAACTCCATCTGAGACAACTGTAGTTTGAATAAGAATTTCCCCGTCAGTTACCTCGAGTCTTTTGCTGTAAGATAAAACTACCAAACAGAGAGAAAAAGAAAAAAGTATCTTATGATATTAAGGATGCATGAAAGAAACCTGTGGATGTTGAAAATCTTTTTAGTTTTTAGTCGTTAAATCAGTGTTAGCAATTCAATTCCAAGAGCTCAATGCATAGATCATTATTTCCGATTATGTCTCTTTTCCTTTTCTGGAACTCATTGTATCATTTTGAACGTTCATGCTCAGGGGGGACATACTTCCAGCCACTTCCTTGGAACCTTCGGATGAAAGTTGCTCTGGGGGCTGCAAAAGGACTTGCCTTTCTGCATAGTGCTGAAACTAAAGTAATTTATCGTGATTTTAAGACATCAAATATATTGTTGGACTCGGTATGAATTGCCCATCTAGATCTCCGTTTATGTGCTTCTATACCTTTTCTCCGTTTGTTTCATCCTTCTTATTCTTGCTTGCCCTTTATTTAACATTATACAGGACTATAATGCCAAGCTTTCTGACTTTGGGCTGGCAAAAGATGGTCCTGCTGATGGTAAGACACACGTATCAACAAGGGTCATGGGGACATATGGATATGCGGCCCCTGAATACCTTGCCACAGGTACCTTCAACTGTTTTGGTGCACACGAGAGAGAGAGAGAGAGAGAGAGCTGTTTTTATCTTATTCTGATGCACCTGCTTTATCTAATTTTCAAGGCCATCTATCTACAAAGAGTGATGTATACAGCTTCGGGGTGGTCATCCTAGAAATGCTATCTGGACGACGTTCAGTGGATAAGAACCGGCCTCCTGGAGAGCACAGTCTTGTGGAGTGGGCCAAACCTTATTTGAACAGCAAGCGCAGGCTATTTCATGTTTTCGATAACCGGCTGCAAGGCCAGTACAACATGAAGTCTGTTCACAAAGTTGCAGCACTCGCACTCCAGTGCCTATCTCTGGAGCCAAAGTTTAGGCCCACCATGGCTGAAGTTGTGGTAGATCTAGAGCAATTACAGGAACCAATAACACCCAAACTCCCTCAGTCAGAACACAGAAGAGAAAAGCGGCACCACAACGCAGCACCTGCTCAGAAGAACCAACGGTCTTCTGATGTCGCTAACGGTGGCAGAGTTCCATACCCTCGGCCTTCAGATTCACCACTGTATTCATGAGGCCCAGGGAGATTATACTAAACAACATTTAGGCACCTGAAGAATGAAAAATTCCGGTGCTGCTTTAGTTTTTTTTCCTCTATTGTCTATGCTCAGAGTCTCCCTACTTGCTGGACTTGGAAACACCAGCGGGACAGCTACAGTGTACGAACTATGAGTGGTTCTTACTTCTTCATATACATCTCTGGGGTTCATGCTGCTGATATAGTTAGAACTCGGTATGTAGCAGTGAGAAGGATTTACGAGGTTGGGGGTTTCCTTTGCAGCATTTGCATAGTAGGCACAAAGGAGATTGAGAGGCTTGGTATGATGTCTCATTTGTTGTCTTATGAGGTGTCTGTGTACTTCAATTAGTAGTTGCTCCTGGGTCTCTAGTTCTGATCTGTCTTGGAGGCATCGACCCCCCTTCCCCTCCCTTCCCTCTTTGGGTATAATATCTGTAAGTTTTTTGGCTTCTGTAAAATCATGTCTATTATCGATATTGTGAAGAATGTTCTTTCCTTGGCAGTCTTTGTATGCTGATGAGAGAGAGAGAGAGAGTTCTCTGTTTTGGAACATGTGAATATGACAATTTCCCTTAAAGAAGAATCAGATATCAGAAAAGGGCACAAAAATTTAAACGAATGGATAATCTATGTCACGCCATAGCGACAAGCTTAACGTGAGAAGCAAGTTTTCGGTGTTTCAGAAGCAAGCTTTTCACGAATCTTAGTAAGTTTGAAAAGAAAAAAAGAAGGGTTTGTTGAACATCAATGGCGACCTGCTTCCACATAATTGAGGCTCGATCGTCCATTGATGAGGCAATAATGGGAGCGGATTGGCTCGCCTTCGTTGTCAATAATTCTGGCTATCACTATGAGAAAAAGTTGATGGTCCTGTGATGGCAACTGGATGGCCATGGCCTTGCTTCTTTTTTTGTTTTTAATTGTCACTGCCATCATCAAATTGAATTAGGAAGAAACAAATGGGGAACAAGTGTGCCATGAATTTTTAACAGGTTCTAAAACTTTAGTATCGGGAATAAAGTTCGTGCATGGCCCTTCACTCCAGTTCCTCTGGGTCTTTTTGGGGCGTCCCTCTGGGTCTTTTTGGGGCGTCTTAAGATTAATTCGGAATGGTGTACCTTTCAACTTAGGTATTGGGTTCTACCATTATGAACGCAAAGACCGCGCTCATATGAAAGAAACGAGCTAAAAACGCGCTCCAGAACATGCCCTAATGCCACTAGGTATACATGCTCTGCACTCAACTTTCAAAGGGCCCACTACTTTTGAGTTTGTTTGCCACAATGCAAAATTTTCCACTTGACTTAGTTTGTATTCACATGCTTTTTCAAGCTTATCGGGCATTCACTTGGACAAAGTCAATCTGCAACAGTTTTATCCTGTATTTTGTTCGATCCATTTTTTATATATTTTTGTAATAATATATGTGCTATATCATTATAAGGATGTATCCAATTTCTCAATCAATATTTGTGTTACTTTTTACCCAAGTTGATTTTTTTTCTTATTTAAAAGTTTTTTGCTACTAATTTCAATTTTTTTCTTACATAATTTTTATAAACCTACATCTGAGTAAAACTGCAGAACTCCATTTTGTATGTCTCCAAAAAATCGTTTGAAGTGTGTTTGGATGATTTTCAAGAGCGAGTGAATGCAAAATGGTTCTTTTGGGTATGTGCCCCCAAATACACAGACAAAGTTTCAAGAATTGATTAGAAAACGAAATCTTAACAAAAACTATTTCTATAAAACTAACAGTTCCCCAAATTTGAGCGTTTTTAATATGAATCCTCCCCATTCAATCTTTACAGCAACAGTAATAAGCTCCCCCTTTGCATCGCTATTTGAATGCATTTTGCTAAAGCTTCAACTGTAATTTGTTTTAGAAAGTTTTTTCTTTTTAGCAATATCCTATATGTCATTTAGAAAAAGATATTTTGAAAATATCGCCTTGTTTTTCATCGTTCAAGGAACGACGCGCGGCCGACAAAAAAATCTGTTCCGCTGGGAAGGAAAAACGGAGGGAAGCGTGGGAGACAGGGGAGGTGAACAGAGAGTGAAGAAGGTTTGTGGCAATGGCGCTGCTGCCGCTTCTGCACCAGGCGTGCGCCTCTCCCCTCTCCCGCCTCCGCCTGCCACCGCACCCTCGCCCTTCCCTCGCTCGCTTCTACTGCTGTGCTCCTCTTCCTGACACCGCCACTGCCACCGCTTCCTCCTCCGCAGCAGCATTTTCCTCCCGAGTGCTCCTTGGCTTGTCCGAGCAGGATCTTCGCCAGCTCGCCACCGACTTCGGCCAGGTTCTCTCTCTCTCTCTCTCTCTGTGTGTGTGTGTGTGTGTGTGTGTGTTTGTGTATAAATGATTTCAACTTCGGATTGTCCTCTTTGCAAATCTTAACAACTCTCCCTTTCTGTCACGCGCACACACAGCAAAGTTACAGAGGAAAGCAGCTCCACGACCTGCTCTACAAGAAGAAGGTGAAGGAAATTCAGGAATTCAGCCACCGTAAGTTTCTTGCTTCTTCATTTTACTCGTTCCCCTTCTTTATTACGTTTCGGGTCAATTTTCGTGGCTTAATCTTCATCGTTAATACGAAGTTGCTTGTATAGTGCCGCAGGCATTCAGGGATAGCCTTAAGGACGCGGGGTGGAAGGTTGGTCGCTCGCCGATCCATAAAATCGTCACCGCATCGGATGGAACCGTCAAAGTAATACCGTCTTCTTCATTTCCACACCTTGTGATGTCCTCTGGTTTTTCGTTCATGGTGTTGATGCGCACGGTGTCGTTCACTCAATTTGTCAAAAACGATGTCAGTACTTGGCCTAATGGCTGTCTCTTGCAGTAACAAAGATAGTAGGAAAGTATGTCAGATACATATCAAAGACAATATCAGAAAAGGGAACGAATTGAGGAGTTTTGTTATCTTGATTTCGTTGTCCAGTGCTGATAGCACCAAGGCCCCAGTAACCATCTTACAGGCAAATGTTACTGTACAATATCTAGGTATAGTTCTCTCAGATTAAAGCTCCAGAATGTAGAGCAATGACCACAATTTTTCCCATACAAAGTTGCTATATATATGTTACTATGCATCTTTTGCGAATCTGACTTGTAAAAGCGTGACGCCTTAACACCCATATTATTTTGTTGTGTCTCTTCGGTTAATCCATTTTTGGTGATCCTATACTCCCAGAAATGCACTTCTGTGCGCAAGTTGCTAGGAATGCCGCCTTAGAAAATGACACATATGAGCTCTTACAAACACACTTTGTTGTCAATCATCAACAAATACTTTTTGGTTAGGAAACATAGATATTGTGAAAGGGCAAAGTCAGGATAGCATCCGCTCATATGGGTCTTTCTTTATCAGGCTTTTGTAGCTTTTGATCAATAATATAGTTCTTTCCTCCGTCCTAACACCTGTCCCCTGGTGTTCCGATGCACACTGCCCCCTCTTCCCTAGTGAAAAGAAAAGTTTGAGGCCGCCTTCAATGAATTTCTTGAAATTTTTATTTATCAGTGTGTAATGTTTTGTGAAGTTTGAAGTTAGTTCCCTAATATTATGTGGCTGTTGGTGACAATTACAGGTATTGCTGAAGCTGGAAGATTCAAGACTGGTTGAGACTGTTGGGATTCCAGCTGAAGATGAGAAAGGTTCTATTAGGCTCACTGCTTGTGTATCATCACAGGTGGGTATGTTCTCTCCTGTAGACAGCTCATTATATGCAACATTTTTTGGTTTGATCGGAGTCATTTCTTGTTTGTATTTAGTTTTTCTTGTTTATGTTTAGTTCTTCAATCATTTCAATCCTATTCTTCCTCGTTTTATGATGCTCTTATTATTGCTGCTTTTTTTCCTTAAGCTATTAGCACATTTTCAGCTACCACAATTACTAACTTGACTTTCCTTACTGATAAACTACCTAGGTTGGCTGTCCATTGCGCTGTGCGTTCTGTGCTACTGGAAAGGGAGGATACTCAAGAAACCTTAAGTCCTATGAGATTGTTGAGCAGGTTAAAATCCAGTGCATGTTATAATTTGTAGGAAGGATTGGGACTTTTTCTACTTAATTGAAGGTTTTCTTTAAGAAACCATTTTATGAAAATGTTTTCAGGTATTAGCTATAGAGGAGCTCTTCAAGCACAGGGTGTCAAATGTCGTATTCATGGGAATGGGGGAGCCGATGTTAAATCTTAATTCAGTTCTAGAAGCACACCGATGCTTGAACAAGGTCGTTAATTTCCTAAACATGATTATTGCTGTTATCAGATATCATATAGCGCTTGGATGAGGTCTTCCTTTAGGTCATTAGGCTTCTGGTTCATGAGCTGTATCTTGTTCTACCAATGCCCTTTGTTGGCTTGGCAATAAATCCTGGCTTCTGGATAGTCAATATGGTAGGGACTGTAACATGAAAAGAGTTTGTCTGATTTTCTTTTTCTGTTGTTTTCCTTCTGGAATGTCTACATTTGTCGTGCACACATGTTAATTTATGCAACTTATATGTTCACTTTTTTTCTTTATCTTGGTATTGATATCTGATATTCTGGTTACACATAATCTACTTTTTGGGCACCTAGGATATAGAAATTGGTCAAAGAATGATCACAATTTCCACAGTGGGTGTACCAAATACAATCAAGAAGTTAGCAACGTACAAGCTTCAGTCTACATTGGCAGTCAGGTATGGTCCTGTTGCTAAAAGCTAAGCATGTAATCATCTGAGCTATTAATGTAGAACTATAGGTTGCTATGTCATTTGTGTTTTTATACCTAATTATTTTTGTGGCAACACAAAAGCTAACCATGGTTAATTCTGGTCCATGTAAGTGGAACCAATTGCACTAGTAGTCGTGTTAATCATATATAGGGTCTCGGAACCTCAGTCAACAAGGAAAATTAGATTCCTTGAGAATTAGGTACCCTGATTAGATGATGCTTATGGTCCTACCTCAAATTTGGAAAGTATTCATCTCCATGTAAATGTTGGCGAAACTTTATTTGGTCAATGGAATTTGAAGAGCTAATGGGACTGTAAGGCAATCAGTTGAGTCTCAGTTACTCAGAGCTACTTTTTACTTGCCTATTCTCATCCAGAATCATGGTTTTCTAATTACCTGTGTTGGTAGATTAGTGGTACATGCTTTTCCATAATGCATCATATGGAATTCGGGAATTATCAGCATTATAATGTTAATGCTTCTTTGGACATATTATAAATTCTTTGATTGATTCTACCTTATAAATATAACTCTACAGTCCAAATTCGTTAGAATCAGAAACTAGTTCCTGCTGATTCCTCTAGTGGCTACTAACTTTCTTCTCACACATTTATAGTATGTGACAGAGGGAGGTAAAGTGATGTATAGGACTGACATATAGATCAGCATACACGGGTCCAAAAATATTTATCGTCATATGTAGGACTGATATATAGATCGTCTTATCTTGAAAGGCCTCAGAAATTTACCAGTTCCGAGCGTGAGCAAGCCATGTATAAATTGGGAAACACCCTATTCCAAATATTTAACAAGGTGATGCCTGTCAAAACATGGAACACCGTGAACAGGCCTTGGCTCATTAATAGTGTCCAGCCACATAGTAGCGATGATTGCCCTTGCTAAATAAAAGCCAAGGTGATCAAAGATTCTCTTTTTGGCAGCCCAAAAGGTTTCTATTACCTAAATCTTCCTTCTTAGTTGTAAAGTGTGAAACCCCACAAACTTTGGATTCTTATCACATGAGAAAAAACAACGATTTCTGTCTAGGACGCAACATTTTGAACCCTATAATCTCTCCTCTACCATGTATGGATATCAATGATCCATCATCAAGAATTCAGTGCTTCTCTGTCTCTCTGTGGAGAAGAGGCATCAGGCCGTAGTGCCACCTGAATCTTCCTTCATAGTTGTAAAGTATGAAATCCCACATCCCTTGGATTCTTATCAGGTGAAAAAAATCAGATTTCTGTCTAGAAGACAATATTCCGAATTCTATACTTTCTCCTTTACCATGGATGCATATCAAAGATGCATCATCAAGAATTCAGTGCCTCTTTCTCTCTGTTTTGTCTGTCTGTCTGTCTCTCTCTCTCTCTCTCTCTCTCTCTCTGTGTGTGTGTGTGTGTGTGTGTGTGTGTGTGTGTGTGTGTGGAGAAGTGGCATCAGGCTGCAGTGCCACCTTGAGGACTCTCCATTTCATTGAGATTTTTTCTCCCGCTAGCAAGTTTAAAGCCTTTCACTAGTGGAGTATCTGTTGGCAGTTAGGTCCAAATTCTGTTGTAGGATTCTGGCATCTGACAGGTTATTTTTGGTTGCCCTCTGGAGCTAAGATGGGCCAGCAGAAATTAAATTTTCTTGCTTTCAATTTGATTTTTCTTTATGTTTTTTCTATAAAAGTTGCTAAATCTCAGTGTCTGATCTCTCTGTATCTGCAGTTTGCATGCTCCCAACCAGAAGCTTAGGGAAACAATTGTTCCCAGTGCAAAAGCATACCCGCTGGATGCCATCATGCAAGATTGCAAAAATTACTTCCTTGAAACAGGACGGAGAGTTTCATTTGAGTACACTCTTTTAGGTAAGTTTAGCTCCTGATAGCCTCTAGAAATTGCATTTATCACCTTGTGAGCAAAGTTCGTAAACTGGATTCTGCGGTAACTTTTGACAACATTTCTGATTATAAATCTCTCCCTTTGGGTGTAAGTAATCATGACCCTGATACAAACATGATATTCTGTATCTGTTTCAATACACTTAAGTATTTGAACCTTATATTTGCCAATCACAGGGTACCTTTTTCTAATTTTCCCAAGATCGGCGGCGTTTGAATCAAGGGAAGGGGATACAATCTTTTTTTCTTTTGGGTAGTGTTATGATGAACTGCTGTCGGTAATATGGCTATATTAAGAAAACTCTTTTTTACCGTACATTTGCTGTTTGTCTACCTTGAACAAGTTGTCATGTAATTTTGGGCTTCCTGCTTAGGATTTGTTTGGCAATACCATCAACAAACTATGAGCAACAGTGTGGTATATAGACATTTGTTTAGAAACAATAAATTGTCAAGAGTTCCCAACTGTGGTTTCTTTAATACATGTCCTGTTTTTCCTATCACTCAATTCACGGTTAACTGTGCTTGTCAATTTCAAACATGCAACTGTTTTTGTAGAATGGCTTGACAAAACTCAACTTGGAAAACGAAAACCATCAGTCAGAGAGAGAGAGAGGGAGAGAGAGGGAGAGAGAGACTATTAAATGGCTAATTTAATACCTGATATAAGTTGAAGCATAGGATCAATGCAAAATAGATTAGTCTGACAAAAAAGTTATCCAATCTTATCGCTTAAATGTTGAGCCAGAGATGCCAAACCTAAGAGTGAAGGAAAAATCTCTCTCTTCTCTCTCATTTTTTAATTTTTTATTGCTTATTTTCTTTTCCAGATGGAGTTAATGATAGCGTTGAGCAAGCTATAGAACTCGCCGAGCTGCTTCATGGTTGGGGCCGTGTTCACCATGTGAACGTCATACCCTTCAATCCAATTGACGATTCAGAGTTCAGACGACCATATAAGAAAGCGGTATGTTTTATACTTTACGTTTGTGATAATCAGCTCTTTTACCTGATATGAGTATCCTGACTCCTTATAATGTCAAACAGGTCCTAGCATTCACTGCTGCCCTTGAGTCCCGACGCATTACAGTAAGCGTTCGACAAACACGAGGACTGGATGCAAGCGCAGCATGTGGTCAGCTACGCAATCAGTTTCAAAAAAGCCCTTTGGCGGTGGGGGATTAAGCTGAATCATCTTGCAATGCCTGAAGACTACACACCGGAACAATGCGGCGAGCCAATCCCATGTGGCAATTGTTTTCATCAAGCCAAGACGTGAGTGGCATAAGTTACATGCAGAGATTCCCTTTCTTTTTTCAGTTAACGATGTACTTCACGTACTAATTTTATAATATCATGTTACTTTAATGAAGAGTAGAAATGACTAGGGAACGTTAATTCACAAGGCATTCATGAAATAGGGGCTGCTTGACTCAGTTTCGCCGCACTTCCCTTTCCTGCTATTGTTTTGATTTATGTCATCTCCAACTCTTCCGTGCAGATGATGTTATGATGTTCTGATGAAGCCATTCACACTTGAAGCTTGCAAAGGATGATATTTTTTGTCCACGTGCAGCAATTGGGTGATGCATCAGCTCAGAACCCTGGCAGTTCTGGACAGTTTTTGGAATGGGTGACAATAAAGCGAAGACCTGTCCCCGATTTGTTTTTGGGTTTCACGCAAGTAGTCAACATGCTGTAGCAACATCAGCGCGTTCTCTGGAACTGTAAGACACTGCTCCCCAGATAACCACGAGAACTGGGCAAATTTTCAAGACCAAGTTCTAATGGTTTACCTGTTATGATGCACATAATTCCGTAGTCCCTCAAACCTGTTTCCATCCGAAGTCGACGTGCTGTAGCGCATCAGCGCGTTCTCTGGAGCTGTAAGATACTGCTCCCCAGATAACCACGAGAAAGACCAAGTCTAATGGTTTACCTGGTATGACGCACGTAATTGCGTAGTCCTTCAAACCTTTTTCCATCCGTTTAAGTCGACATGCTATTGCACATCAGAGCGTTCTCTGGAACTGTAAGATACTGTCCCCCCAATAACCATGAGAAAGACCAAAGTCTAATGGTTTACTTGATATGATGCGCATAATTCCGTGGCCCCTCGCACTGTTTTCTTCCGTTTATCATGTTTCATAGCTTCGGTTCGTCGATGGTAAAAACAACTGCCAATTATTCATCGGCACATTTCGATGGTCAAAGGAGATTGGATCAGCGAATGTGCCTCTGTTGTGTCCCTTCCGTAAGCGTCATCATAAGACCATGTACTTAAACTGCTCAATTATAGGTCAGCAGATTGGAACCACCAAAGAACAATGGGGATCATGGCGAACAGAAGCATATCTAATTAGATGGTTCAACCTAGCAAGTGCATCAAACAAGGGTCCAACTTAATGCATCAAACAAGGGTCCAACTTAATGCATCAAACAAGGATCTATTTAATGCGTCAAAGCATCTTGCAAGTGCTTCTTAATATAAGACAAGCATCATGTCGCACATAATGGGAGTCCACAACTATATTTATGGCTCACAAAACGCACACTTCACAGACGTCAGTCCCAAAAACTTTTACACCTCCATAGGTCGAAGTATCCACTTGCACTTGAAACAATAAAAGAAAGGAGCCCGACGCACAGACCAATAACTAGAGTATTCTGCGATATGTCAGCGGCGGCTAGGCCTCGGAGATAAGTCTGCAGATCTCGACCGAGAGCCCGGTGGCGACCTAGAAATGCGTCTCGGAGATTCCCAGTCCTGACGTCCCGCACCGCGTGGGGACCTGCAAATTTTAAACAAAACTCAAACCGTCTACACAGGAGGCTAAAAAGATACTTCAAGCAGTCAACCATGGGGCTTCGAGTTGGAGACCCACCCTTCATAGCCGTTGCCAACCGGGCTACGGTTGTCCATGTCATACTTTGGCGAGTAGGACCTCCGGCGATGGTTTAATTCATCGTCCCGATCTAAAGGACGGGCATATGGGGGGGATCTTGATCCCTTTACTTGTCTCCTTTCTGGTGACACAGAGTACTCGGGTCTCCTCCTCGGCGCAGGGGAATAGGACCTGAACCAGAAACACTTTAATTACAAAAACAGGAACAAGACAAAGAAAAATGAAGCCCAAAAATAGAACAAGAAGTTCAGCCTTTATAACTAAATAAGCACATACCTGGATCGGTACCTAGCCCTAGAACCTGAGTGGTTTACAGGGGAGCGGGATCGGGATGGTGATCGAGATCGAGACCGTGATCGACCTGGACAGACCACAAAGTAAATTTACAGTCCAAACTTTGCATGAGAGCAGAATGCCTTCTAATCATAACCAAACATCAGTCTCAACACAACCAGATATTCTATATCAAGTGGGACATCTCTTTACAACGATAAAAAAATGTGATTCTTTCAACATTAAGAGGCATAAAAAATGATATTAAAAGCCTAGAACAGAAAAAGCATGTGAAGGTTGCTGTCAATTCACAAAGGAAGGAAATATCAGAAGACCAGTCTGATATCCTATAACATTGCTCCGCTCCAAACAAAAGCAACCTTGAGATCTGAATAACGATTATTATTTTTACTTGTGGATGCAATCACTAATCATAAGAACATAAGAATTGAGGTACAGAGGCATAAAGGAAACCGATACAATTCTACTTCTTATCATGGTTTACTAAGATCAATTCATGATCGCCGTTGCCTACAAAAAATAGCTTGACATAAATCTAAACCCTCCAATCCCATGGCAGTCTTGAAAGGCATATTATAGATTCTACACGTCATCGCACTAGTCAAATATCATAGAACTATATTCTTTCTCATGCACACAAAAGCGCAGGCTCTTCTCTCAACATTCTGCATCTGTGGACATCAAACTTTTCAGGTAACAAAACATGGAACTAAAGATTCAAAACAATACTTTAGTTCCTGGTCGAGAGAAATAAATAATAACCAATTCTGATGTCTATAGATAGAATACCAAACAGAAAACGAACAGACAGTAGATAAGCACCAGATTTCTCCTTGCCAATTTCAGAGTTGAACATCAGTTATCACTTATCAGTCTTAAGAATACTAAGAAGCTACTGCATCAAATACACCATTAGCGAAGGTTTTCTGCAACACGCTACTACACTCCTTACCCATTAAATCAAGTAATATGTCAATGAATTGCACACACACACACAATGGCAAATGATAAATCAGCAAGGAACATTTTGTCAATGAAATACACATTCATACGCACAAACACGCAATCACATTATGAATGATGTTAACGAGAGATCACATGCTCGAGGTTGCTTCAAATGGTGATGGTACCTGCATCCCCAGACACCACCCATTTGTGGGCAAGATCAAGCATGCTCAACAAACATTCCATATCCCCATTGATTACATTACTTTGGACTCCTAGGTGACTCTTCTGTTCACAAACACCCTATTGCAGTTTATCAGTTTCTCCACGAAGTGGACAATGTCTTGGGTGTATATAACTTCAGTCACTAGTTGGCTCCAACAGCTTGTTTCTCATTTGTAGAAAATACCCATACTGGTCATCAGCATATCCATGCACCATCGTGATGAATTAAACAACCATTGTATTCCTTCGACAATTTTATGGAAATTTTCTACCCCAGCAGCTGTTTACAAGACCCATTATTCTTATTTCATTTGTCCAACATCACAACACCGAGTACAATCCCTTCTTATTAGTTCCCCAAGAACAATATATAATTTGCATTGAGAAACTTTTCAACACATTATCTACGGCTCAAATGATACTAGACCACACGCGACATATTCAAGAAGAAACAACTGAAGCAAATTGATGACTTGACTGTATAATTTTCCCAAAAGCAATAAGAAAAGTTTCTCCAGCTACCAGACTAGACAAAGAGCATTACCATAATAAGTTGGCCTCCGACCATCATATCCCGAACCTCCTCTGAAACACAAAGTAATTTGTGAGATTGAAATCTAAGAAGTGAGAAACACACACACACACACACACACACACAACCTCAGCCGCAAATTTAAAGAATCAGGGAAAAATAGTAATTTGTAATTTAATTTATAAACAAGTAGACAAAAATATCTACAAATTATGTAAAATATTAAGATACAAAAAAAGGAAAAATGAATTATATATAAAAAAAAACTCTTTAAAAGAATGAAAGTAAACAACGAAATCAAGAGTTATCTAATAATTCTCTTGCAAAAATTCAGACAAACAATTAATAAAAATTCCTTGAGTTGTAAACCATCACAATCACGTATATGTGTGTATGTGTGTGTTTCTCCATAATACGACAAGTGACATTTTTTCATTTGGAGATATTTTAATGATAAAAATGTGATAGTTTCGAACTATTGCTGATACTTGATAGCATAGCATAAACTCAAGCTCAGAGAGAGAGGAGGAGCGAGAGAGAGAGACCGTCAATTTACAAATATATAACAGCAAGAATACCTCACTCGTGCTCTGGTTCTCATTTCTTCAGGTCGTTTGCGAGTCTCTGCAGCAATAACAACTGTTAACTCACGTCCACAAAATATTTGGCCATTCATATGATATTGTGCTTCTGAAGCATCAAAAGGATCCACAAACTGCACAAAGCCAAAGCCACGAGGTTCTCTGCACAGAGAAAGAATCCAATTAGATATATATATATATATATATATATATATATATATATATATATATATATATAGAGAGAGAGAGAGAGAGAGAGAGAGAGAGAGAAAGAGAGAGAGAGCATGTGACAATGAAATGAGCAGAAGACAACCAGTCCAGATATAGCATATGCATTATGATGATTTAGTGGTTTTTTGCTCCAAAACCTTTAACAACACTTCCAATGCAAGAACTCCACACTTAACTAAAAAGCAGCTACCAATCCAAGCTTAGTGGCTGACCTTTATCTATAGTCAGTATGCACTGCAACTTCAAAAAATGCATGAAACTTCAAAATCTTCACATTGAATGAAACTTCAAATTCTTCACATTCTTGAGAATACATCAACCACTTGATATCAACCTTGCTCCAAATTTATCTTCTTATGCATTTGACTTCAATTGGCAACCTTCTATCTTCTTCAACTTCTATTCTTGTGAGTTATATTATTTCTCGTCATTATAAGACTTCTTCTTTTGAACTTTGACGCTACACCTCAGAAAAAGCAAGACGTTAAGCAACCCAAAACAGTGGTCTCAACGGGCTTGTTTTCAACTTCAAGTGAAGATACCCTGAGAACCAGTTAAAAGAACAACTCACTGTGAAAAGAGAAAATATGTGCTTGAAAATAAAAGCAAATTTCCCCTCATAACAAGAATTCATTCAATGATATAACTCTTTCAACAAAAGATTGTGAATTCATTTGAAGAACACAGCATGTCACTGAAAGCCAAAATAGACCAATTGCAGCATTAAATATATTTATCAGTGAACAAGGGCACCATTGCCAAATATCCATTTAATAATTTCACCACGGATAAGAATAAAGCATATGAAAGGTAGAAAATTTTTCTCTGAAAAGCGGTTCAACAGTAGTACATGTCCCATTAAGGAACATGAAAATAGTTGATGAAGATAATCGACAATGACTAGTAGCAGGACCGTAGACATCTAGCACCCATTTATATCAAGGAAACCATACCCTGTGTAATAGTCCTTTGGCAGATACACATCCCTTATAGGCCCATAGCGTTCAAATGGAATTCGAAGATCTTCTTGCCTGCAAGGAAGTCAAATATGTAGACTCAAACACTATTCAAACAACAGTTCAACAATATGCAATGCTGTCTAGTGTCTACCTTAGGATAAACCAATATATGGGCAAATGCAATCACATTACCTGCAATCCAGAGGAATATTTCGGACCAGGAGACTTCCACTACTACTTTCTTTTCGGCCGCCATACCTCCCTCTAGGAGGAGGACTTCTTCCTCTTCCACCATATCCCCTTCTTGGAGGGCTATAGTAGGGACTGTACCTCCTCATACTGGAACTGCAAGAAGATGCCTCAATACATAAAGGGGAATAATCAATAATAACTCTACACGGGACACTTTATCATTTTTGGATGTTGGATCAAAGACAAAGATTGCACTCATGATGTAAGAGCACAAAAGTGAATGAAAAGACGAAAAACTAAGACAAGAAAACGATAAAATTACGTCGCCTAATAAAGTGAACAAAGGAGGTAGGAGCTAATCCACAATTCCCGATTAATCGTGGATTCCGACGACAAACAGGAAACATCAGTACCCACTTAAAATTTGACACTGCCGCCAGCTTTGCAAAAATGACGAAGCAAAAGGATAGGGTTTCTATCTCCAGAAGAAACAGAATGATTGTAAAAAGCGAAAGGAGGAGAAGCCCCAAAACCAGCCAAATATTTGGCGGAGTAATGGGTTATCGTCAAACAACCGAAGATAGTGCTACAAAAAGCAGACATTAATAGAGAAACGCGAAAAACCCAACAAAAATCAGCCCCAATTCCTGGTAGCAAGAAGCATGCATGTACGAAAACCCTAAACAACAAAAAGGGAAGAGACGAAGAAGCTAGATCGAAGCAGAAGAAGAAAGCCATACCGTGCCAAATGAGTAACAGAGATACGCAGAAAGCCGGTGCGGGCGTGCGAGAGAGAGAGAGAGGGAGGAGGCAGGGATTAGGGTTTCGAGACAGCGGTGGAGAGACGGAGACGAAGAAGAAAACGAGCGGAGACTCGTGGGCTTTATTTTAATAATGGGAAAGTGGCCGGAACGACCCGGTTGTATCGCATTTATTAAGTCCGTTCGTATCGGATTTGTTGAACCCGTTTTGTATCGGATCATGCATTCGACATCCGAATAAAAAACAGGACAAGTTTAACATTGGAGTGAGATTCGTATCGACTCGATCTCAGCACGGAGAGGGCCCGGTTTTTACTTGATTTATTTGTTAATTTGTGATAGCAAGGCAGGGCTTGATTATGAAATTTCACGAATTCACACAAGTGTTAATACCATATTAACCCTTTTTATAGAATCGAAACATCGAACTAAAAAAAATCAGTATTCAGCCTAGGTAGGACCTATGCACATTCCACATAAATTAAAAAATCAGAAATATACATAATAAAATTAGAAATACACATAATGCGTTAACTAAATAAATAATAAAATTATATATATATATCATGACGTTTGACAGAATTGAGCATCCAAACAAGGAGGTGGATGAACTAGTCTAGGCAAGTGTACTTGAGTTCGATTCGAACTCGTTCAAGATGAACTGAAAACTAGATCTTATAAATGTTAAACTCAAGTCAGCTTATTTAATCTAAGTTATCTTAAAAAAAAAAAAAATCAAACACAAAAACCAAGAAAATGGATGAAGTCAAATGAAAAGTTAACAAATGAGCTTAAACGAGTTGAGCTCTAACAGGAACTCAGTCTATCGAGGGCTGACCTTGGACTTGAGCTCGAACGGAGCAATATAAGAGTCGCGTCAAGTCGACCGAGCTCAATTCAGCTCATGAACAGCATTACCCTGTCTGCCTCTTTGATATGAGACGGGGGAGGACCTAACCCCCTGCCCTCCCCAGCAGCAGGGAGAGAGAGAGAGAGAGAGAGAACCCATTTTCATAAGACCGAAACTTCTGTGATAAGATGGCGCACAGAAGTTTCAGTCTACCTTGTTTCACAGAGAGAGAGAGAGAGAGAGAGAGAGATCCCATTTTTAAACTTCTGTGATAGATAACGAGCAGGGCGGTCCACCTTGTTTTTGAGAATACAGATCACAGAGGCGACAAACAAACGTGCTTTGTAGTCATCTGGAAGGACCATCAATGACTATAGCCGAGGCCAATCGAGTTGGCTTTCAGTGAAAGAACCATGTTTGACTCGGAACGGTCTCTGCTTTCGTCTTTCAAATGAAAAAGATTCCCCAACAAGTGTGACAGAGGAGAACCGTAAAAACCAGAAAGAGCAAAAAAGAAAAAAAAAGAAAAATCGAGCAACACCACGACGTTACTCATCAGAAACAACACTCAGTGCAGAAGCTTCAACGTGACCAATCAAACGGTATAGCATCTAAGACGAGCTGAAAGGATGGAAATTACCGGAGTAAATGAGGAACTTCGTAAGAATTGGAGGATCTTACACAGCTTTAGATCAACAAAGTTTTTGAGTGACCAACACAGAACCATAAAAAGTATACACGTACATAACAAGTAATGCTTCCAGTTTCCCTACAGATCAATAGGTTTTGACTTTGTCCTGTGCTTACTAACTTCAGTATTGGATTCCAGTAACCTTGTGTCCATGCATCTAATGAATGAATATAGGTTCGCCATTGCCCAGAGACCCAAGCACAAGCTTTCCTTTGTACTATTGGTGCCCAGGAAAAGGTGAGGGGAAGGTGGTGGCGGGGAAGAGGTAGGAGGGGATAGAGAGAGAGAGAGAGAGATAAAGAGAGAGAGAGGGCAAAAATTTAAAAAAAAATTCCAGAACCATGACAATAAGGCACTTATAATACATTTGAATGACAAAAGCTGCATTCCTGAAATGAATTTACAAATGTACCTGGAAAAACATATTTACATCACCCTCCAATGCATCTCCACGAATGATGGACGGGTCCTTGATCTTTCAGTTCAATCCTCGAAGAAAGAGAGATGACAGTGATGGGCATTCCATGGTCTATCTGCCGCTTGCCAAGAAATTGGACCTCAAATCAACCCTTTTTTCCTTCAATCAACCCCTTTGAAACAATATCAATGAATACTGCTGTGCGTAAGGTTGCTAACCTCCCTCCTGTTTTTTAGGAACACCCAACCCCTTATTTTCCTTATTCCTCATGTGAATTAATTTCTCCTTAAAGTCAAAAATTCGCTTCGAGTTGCTGCGAATCTTCTCCAATCCAGTCACAACAGAGGATAGAGATTTATCTGCTGCTTCTTGGCTTCCAATATGAGCAATTTCAATGATCTCATTTAGGGACTCAACCACCTCACTCATCTTCGGCCGACACCGTGGTTGCCTCATCAGACATCTATTAGCAAGAGCAATTAGTTTCTGCACGGATTTTAAACAGTACTGCCCCTCAAGTCTTGCGTCCATTATGATACGAAATCTTTTGGGATCTGATGCATATGGTCTAACCCATTCCAAAAGTTTCTGCTCACTTCTTGGCCGATTTTTGTCCACTGACCGCCTGCCGGTCATCAGTTCATAGAGAACTACTCCATAGCTCCAGACATCACTTTTTGCAGTCAATCTCCCAGTCTGGACATACTCTGGAGCGGCGTAGCCAATGGTGCCAACAACCTGCTTCAAACTTGAAGGCATAAGAATGGACAACAAAAACTGCCTGTGCACAGGATATGGATTACATGAGTGGATGGATGGCTTTGGCATAACAAAATTCATTTAGACAGCACCAAAAGACAACGAGATGCACGTGTTTGTGTGTGTGGAATTTCGAAAAACAATTCCTTCAGGTCTTTGCGTGGACCCATGTGAAATAACATCTGACCATATTTTCCTAGAGATTACCACCAGCCGTCTCTTCTAATATTCACAAGCAGTGGAAAATAAGAAGATGATAGGCTACTAAAAACCATTAAAGTCACCCACTATTTCTGCTACAAGCAATGCAAGCAAAAAATTGTGGAACAAAATCCCAAATTCCATATTCACAAACTTAAAAGAACTATAGCCATTTGTTTGTTCAGAAACCAATTAAATACATACAGCGGTAGAAATGTGACTAAAACCTTCAGCCGGTCCCTCCCTTGCTAGACCAAAATCTGAGAGCTTTGCATTGAAGTTGCTATCCAGAAGGATGTTTGATGCTTTGAAATCTCGAAAAATTAGCTGCACCGAAGATAGAAATATTGTAAGCCTATTCTATAGTTTATCAATGGGAACAAAAAAGAAGAAGAAGAATTGCAAAGAAAAAGAAGAAGAGAAAAGCACATAAGATCAAAACAAACTGACAAAAGTTCCCAGCATAAGCAGCAATAAGGTGTAAAATTTCAAAAGCTGAGATGAACTTAAGAGATACTAACCCTAATTTATTATTCCAAAGGAACCTGCATTTACAGTATAAACTTATGAATAGCATGTTGGTGACTCCTAAAAAGTGCAAATGGTTTTAGAAAACAATACTTGCTTTGAAGTTGGTGGCACAAGTCAATGCCTTTTCTTGTAGTTACTTAATCTAGGAATTCAAACAACCTGTTCCAAATGGTTTGCTCAATGAATGGTATAACAGAAATTCTGAGAGAACAAGCAAGAATATATAAGCAACAACTTTCAATCTGACATAAAGCAATTGGCATGTTCCTAAAATAGAAACTAGTTACAAAGATGGGGTCTCAACCATGCAAGGCAGAAATTTTTTTTGCACATTCACCTCAAAATTCAGATAGCTTTCCTCCCATCCCAGGTTTTATTAGTCAAAGATTATTCACTATAACTAATTATGTTTTATACGATAAATCTATCTAAATTTTACTAAGAAGAACTCAAGAAGGTGTCATGACTAGGAGAAAACAAGGTCACTGCCAAAGATCCCTTAGGAACTAAGTTTCTTCAACAAGCTAAGGATCGGTATCTAAGCTGAACTACCAAAAGAATGATTAATGTTTTGCTTGTTCCTAACCTGAAAATGCATAGTGATCAATAACCCGTGATAGTTCCCATAAGGGAAACAGGTGAATGAGTTACCAACTGCCAATAAGCCTCAAATACATGATCAATGATGCACTACCTGAAATTCCATTTCCTCATGTAGATATGCTAAACCACGAGCAGCATCCTGGGCAATTCTCAATCTAAGAACCCATGGAAGAGGCTCTGAAAATCGAGCCAGCAAATGATCCTCAAGGCTTCTATTTGGCATAAGCTCATAAACCAAGAGCCTTTGGATCCCTCTTTCACCATCCTCAGCGCAATATCCCACTAACTTGACAAGGTTTGGGTGCTTCACCACACCAAGAAAATTGACTTCTGTCATCCACTCCTTGTGCCCCTGCATACTAAAAAAGAACTGTTAAATATGCTACAAAAAGCGACCAAATGCAGGAAAGCTTATACTGGCAAATGGAGAAGAAAAAAAACCGTAAATGTAGCATCAGTTCAATTTTTGATGTTCAATTATCTACCACTTAAACAAAACAGTCAATTTTCATACAATGTACATACGACGAAATTGATCATGTGGTTCTAAGCTTAATACCATCCTATCACTCTGGGATTAAAAAAGCAAAAACAAAACAAAAGCCAAAAAAAAAAAAAGGCCGACGTGTGCTATGTCAGCCATTGTGGACTGGCATAACCCCTCTTGATTTCACAACAGGGTCAACTTTTGTAGGCCGATTATGTCTTAAATACCTAGGGAGGTCACTTTCAATATTTTAAAATGGAAATCATCTGCTGAAAGGTTTATGTAGAGTGCAGACAACATCTGACTTTTCACGCACCTTAGATTGTCTTCTTCATAAAATGCCAAATATCTAGAATAGCTAAAAGGTAAGACCTATCTCATTCTTCTAGGGCCTTTGAAACTCTTGCCTATCAGCCACTAGGAGAAACATCCTGTTCAGATATAAGGTCTTTCACAAGCAGAAAATGCTGTCTATGGAAGTGCTTGGAGACAAAAATACAGTAGCACAACGTCTGTACAAGAGTTAACTTTCCTAATCTTTTCCATGACCAGGCATTATATTACCAGTGTCTCCTAAAAGAAATCTTTAAAGCTTCTAACAGTAGATCTTGTAACTCCTATTGGTTCAATACCTATCTCAAATTTAATTGCGCATACCATGTGAGAAACTGCATGCTAAGAAACAGTTTAATTAGATTTCAGAAACTCCGCAACTGGACCTGTACTTGAAGGTGGTAAATGGTATCTAATCATTTAAGAACTTCAATTATGAGAAAACAGCGTGGACTTTGAGGAAGCGTGTACTAAAAGTGCATGGTTTCTCCAACACGCAGGCATGCAGAAGTCTTATTTCTGAATGTTTGCAGATCAGATGAGATTTATCTTATTGGACTTATTTTACACAGACCGAAAATCTTTGCCCTGTATGCATTACCTCATGTCAGTCCTATGACTCGAAGGCTTCCCATTGAGGGTGTGCCTCAATGAAGCCCCTATCTCGGACTTAATACTAGAATGATACCAATTACCAACTGAAACTCAGAACAACAAATAAAGCCTAAAACCTTCGCTTACTAAAAATTCACATTGAAAAAATAAAAGGATAGAGAAACGGAAAGCTTGACTGTCTCTGGGGTGCCTTGAGATCAATCGGGGTGGGTATTGAGGTGATGTTCGGGTGATGCTGTCACAAAGTATAGCTGCAAACAAGAAGCAGGCTATGGGCCGTGTTGGAATTGGAATCGGCTAAGCTGGGCGTTTGGATCAGTAAAGACTATGTCGTTACAGTCCAGGCATACATTAAAAAAGCTAGTATGACAAATTCATCATATTCTGCATCTTATAGAAATCAAAAGACAGGGAAGAACAGAAAAAGAAACATGCCTGCAAGCCGTTGCGATTCAATTGCTTAATGGCAACCTCCATCTTCGCGTTGGGATCATGGGTGGCGCCGACGACGCCCTTGTACACAGACCCGAACCCCCCCTCACCAATGATCAGCGCCCGACTGAACCCCTTCGTCGCCAGCTTCAGCTCCGCGAACTCGAAGACGCGGAGATCGTTCCTGCTCCTGGACAAATTCCTCCACCTGAAATCGGAGCACGTCGATTCAAGCCCCGACGATCTTCCCTCCACATTGCTCGCATTCGACGCCCCGCCTCCGATCGACCACGCCCACGAAACTCTGACCAGGCTGCTTCCGCCGCTGACGACGGAGCCGTTGTTCCCGCAGTTCGCTGCTTCCTCCTCCGCCTCCCTCCTCTCGCCATGAGAGAAGTAGAAGCACTTCATGCTACAAAAATCGACGAGTAGAGCCTCAAAACGGCAGAGACCCACGCAAGCCCCAAGTCGGGAGAAGGAAGAAAAAGATGATAAGCAAGGAAACAAGACAACCCAGGAAACAAGACAACCCAGGATACAGAAAGATGGTAGGAAAAATGGGGCGTTGAAGAACCAGGAGAAGTTGGTCGCTGAGAAGGGTGGGCTTGTTGGCCAATGGACTATCGATTGACACAGGAACGGAGAGAAACAATAACACAGAACAACAAGGGAAGGATAGATAGAAGAGAAACGATGGGAGAATATTGGCTCCTGGAATAATAAAAGAAGGGACGTTGGGAGTTCGTATTTTTAACAAAAAATGGAGTAGGAAAACCAGAATTGGGAGGGAGGACGGGATTTGGTGAGTTCTCTTTTGGGTTTCTTCCCAGAGATTCTTTGGTTTGTCTTGTTTCTTCCTCTTTTTCGGATGAGAGAGAGAGAGAGAGAGATGGTGTTTCTGCAGACCGTTCCTGAATGTTGTAGTCGCAAGGAAACGTGACGCCATGGGACCAACACAGAGAGAGAGAGAGGAAGACTGCAACTGTGTCAGGGTGGCGTTTTGAGCGGTTTGATCCAACGTACAAGAGAGGATGTGAGAGAAAGAGAGGGAGGGTCTGAAGGCATCCTAGTGGATCCGAAAAAGCGGAATATGTATTTAATATGACACCACACGACAAAATCGATAAATAAATAATGTCCGTTTCTTGGAGCGGTTCATATGGAAGATGCTTTTAATCATATTTCACAAGCTTAAAAGCTGTAGATATGTTTAATCTAATTTTTTTGTCACAATCTAGTTGTTCGATCCTGATTTCCCGATAAATTATATATTTTCTGTAGATTAGTACAGGATGCAAATTTTGAACTTTACTATTTCAAGTTTAGAAAAAATTATACATGAACATTTTAAATGTACCAAAATAAAAGTAAAGGAGAGAGTTGGATTGAATTCAAGGGATTCGATGGCAGAGGGGACAGAGTCTGCCATTGTCAGCATCTGAGTTTGCAAAGGTCTGCTTGGATCGCTGCTTTCTCGAAAACAATTCTCTTTGGGAAATCCCCCATTCTCGCTTTCCACCTGAACGCGGCCCCAAGTATAAAAATTTAATCCGTTTGCTGAACCAACAAATCTAAAGCTTGTAAATCATTTTTGTTGTTGGTGAGAAAACTTGGAAGCTTACTCCGTTATTGTTGGTGAGAAAGAAGAATTCTCTCATGAAAAAATAAGAGAAAGTTGCATCCTTCGGACTCCCGATGTGTTAAAAGGATTTTATTTTTTGCAACATCAAAGTGAAAATGAAAGAGAAGAGATAAATTGTCGCGTTCTTTTTTTGTTCTAGCATTTCTCATGTCAACATTTAATATATTTCTTACTTAATGCTAGCAGTCACTGAAGAGGATAGAAAAACTAACATTTTATATGTTGCTTACTTAATGCTAACAGTTACGGACGTGGGCAGATATATAAATCTAATCCAAATAAAAATACTTGCAAAGGTTGATTATATATATATATATATATATATATATATATATATATATATATCATAATTATGCGCTATTAATAAACAAAATTTCCACAGCTGGGTCAAGTATTTGCTGACCATGTTACCTGCTGCTTCCAACCACGGGCGGAGGGAGGGGAGGGCCTGGCTATGCCATGGCTAGACCCCAGGCAATTGAAAAAAAAAAATTAAAAAATTTGAAAATTTTTAATTGTGTTATGTATTATTTGGATTTGGGTTCAGTTTGGTACTACTCAGATCTAAAGGTCGGACTATTGGCCCACCCCTAAAAGAAATCCTGACTCCACCACTACTTCCAACACGATCGAAATAGTCGTGGAAATACTTGTACGATAGAAATAGTCTAGAGACGACTTCTCTGCGATGACCTCTCCATTGTAGAAAGAATGTGGAAAAAAAATTATCGCCTGTAAAACTGAGGGCCTCCTGATGGTTACGCACTATCATTCTCCTGGGGTAGCTGATTGCATGAACTATTTCATTTTGATGTAAAAGTTCAAGCAGAAAACCAATGCGACTTGGTCAAGCCACTTGAGGCTCTTCACCAACCTTCATTGAATCCATCAATTTGCAAAATATTAAAATATGAACCCCAACATAATCATCACGATGAGAAATGTGAAAGTTGAAATGTAAGCCACTAAAGGCGTTAGATCTTATATGTGAACCACTAAGGATGTAATATATTGTTACAATGGAGAGGACTTTAATACCCAAACATTCCATCTATAATTTCATAATGTTATAATATCATCAGTTGTTGTCAGTTAATTATGACATTCCAATATCACAGGTGAAATGAGATAAAATTAAAAGGAAATTGCTCAAATAAGTCAAATAAATATTGTTAAGAAAAAAAAAAGAAAATTCCCAAAGCTTGTTTATTTTTCAAAATGAGGAACTTGAGATTATGCTGGGCATAAAAAACACTATTTTTTTATAAAGTTGTGGATGTTCTGTGACCAAGCTCGAAGTATTGTAATTTTTTGTGAAATCATTTATGAGAGCCGAATAATTCAAATTTGAAACGATCATGTGAAATTGGAATTTTTCCATGAGCCGTATATATAGCCTTTTTTCTGGACCGGTTGAACCTATTCCCACATTAAAACCTTTGGGCTTTTTCATACGTTTGAATTCGTCCATGCCTCCATTTGAATTTTGGAGAGTTAGAAAATTCAACGAGTTCGTGCCCTTCAACTAATGTAGAATGGAACCAAATTTCTCAGCCGCCCGTAGCCATTCATTCGGATAAATCTGAACATGCTCGATGAAACATAAAGATAAATTGATGGAAACTTGTCAAATGACTGATTCAATGCTATAAATTGGTTTATATATATATAAATATAAATATATATATATATATATATAATATAATTTTTATTTTTTTTTAACTTAAAATAATTTATTTATTTTCGAATGAGAAACGGGAAGCCAAATGGATTGCTTCCCATATGGATCGCCAGCGAAAGGTATGGGCATCAGTAACGCCCCCATGCAAGTTCACGTGAGTCTGTCGTAGCGAATGGCTGCAGACCAGGGTGCAAATGCATTAGTTTTAAACCAGACATATAAAGGTTGGTGTAGGCAATTGCCTACATCAGCTTCTCAATTTTCTTTCACTTTTACATAAAATCTTTTAATATTTAAGCGCCTCTTCAAATATAAAAACCTGTGAATCTATCATTGTTTTAAACTGATACCCAACCCGAAACTGCTGAACTGTTTTTTCAATATTTGGATGGTGAAAGTGAAAACAAATTGAATCTGTGGATCTGACCCATCTTTTAAAATCAGGGGCGGAACCAGCTGATCATGTCCGGAGGCTGTTACTACTCATGCAAGAATTTCCTTCTGTGGATCCGATCATACAAATGCTCTGATCTGGGGTCTAGACTGGGACCGTGGATCAAAGAGTTTAGAGACGTTGGTTGTGGTTCTGGAGAGGGCTTCAACGTGCATGGCTTCCTTGAATTCATCTGATTAAGTTTGGATAGTTATAATATAGGGTTTCATCAATATCACTTGCCACAGTCAAGGCTGACAGAGCAAGGGCTGGTGGGAGTAGCAGGTTAATATCTGATTGAAGCTCGGACAACATCAAATCTTTATGTTATAAAGGTATCGATATACAAGTTGAAGCATTGTGCGAGGTATTTTTGTGAAAACTGACCCGATACCCTGAAAAGTTTGGGAGAAAAGTGGGGGGCTTCGGCTTTCTTGTTAAGTGGTAGAATAAAATACTCCTCCTTTTCATCATCGAATAATATGGCTTCATATTAGATTGGTTTGATATAACCAACACCTATTTTTTATGCTTGAACTCCACTAAATTCGCACTAGCTTTGGGATATAGTTCCAGATTCATACACCTCTGCTTGAGTCATTCACCAGGTGGACAACACATGGCATTATTACAGTCCCCCTATCCACATGTTTGAAGCCCAGCAAGAAAGTGGGTGTCTATGTCAGAGACTCCACTTGAGGCAGACCATCCAATTTTGTCACCATGACAAGGAAAACCACCAAGCTTTTTTGTGGCAATTGGAATCCTAATTGGGAGCTGCATGTTTACCAAGCTTTATCTAGTTGCTTCTTTTTCTCTTTGTCATGTTTGGAAAGTCACTTTGTTACTTTGGGCTTGTGGCCAGGGATGCACATCATTGGAGTCTTTAAAAGCCAATTCAAAGTGATAATAATTGGACATGATGTTCTTGTCTTACTAGTTCCACTTTCGGTGCTTAATTTCTAGCCATCGCTCATTTTATCAGACGTGTGTTTATTCGAGAAGCTTCTTTAGTTCTTATGCATAAATGCAACTCCAAGTGATGGTGGTAGAGAAAGAAAGAAAGGATCGAGTTTCTGGATAGTTGATGATAACAGACAAATGACAATTGTGGCACAAGAAATTAAGAGCAAACACATTTAATTCACATACTTCCAAGCAAAGGAGACACAACAAGAGATCATGTTGCTACTTGCACTTTACTTTCATAGCACATGACCATACATATGAAAGGAGATCTCAATGATCAGGCAGTGGCGATGGGATCCATTTGAATGGTCTCCACGGCCTTCAAGGCCAGGAACCTTGGCTCCTTGGCGTGGAATTTCTCCCGCGCATAGAGCTTCATGTAGTCCTCGAACACGAACTTGGGGTACGTGCTCAGGCAGCTCCTGCTCTTCTCTTCCTTTTTCACCAGTTGGGGAGCTGGGTATATGACTGCATCGCTCCCCGGGTTGTAGAAGGAAGCGATGGACATCCTCTCTCCGTCTGTCTGCGCGATCACCCGGTGATCCACGCTCTTGTACCTTCCATTTGTGATCACCTGCCATCATACAATTTCCGAACAAATCGATCAGAAGAAGAAAGATGCTTGAATCGAGTAGTCAATTGGCGTACTATCGTTCATAAGAACACAGAATCTTGTGGGTGGGTTTTTTTAACAGTAGTTGGGTATGATCCACATGCCCATCAATTCTTGTGTTTCTATATGGAACAGTAATGAGCTACTCGATTCGAGTACTCCAACATCACTTCAACTAGCTTACGTTACCTCCAGTTGGTCACCAATGTTGACGACGATGGCGTGGCGCATGGGGGGAACGTCTATCCACTCGCCGTCCTTGAGGAATTGCAGACCGGGGACCTTGTCGTCCTGGAAGAGAAGGATGACGCCGCCGGCATCGGTGTGAGACCGGAGACCCTTGACGAGGTCGGGGCGAGGGCAAGCCGGGTAGTTGCTGACCTTGGTACCGAAGGTGGGTCCATTCTTGCTCCAGAACATGTTCTTTAGGTACCCCTGCTCCAGTCCAAGATTCTCGCAGAAGAGGTCTAGGAGTTGCTCTGCAACCGCCTGCAGTTTCTTGGCAAAATCCTTCATGGCCATTCTGTTCAAGAAACAAAAAAGTAGTGACCTTAAGAAGAGCCGAATGTTACATTATAGCTAGCGCTTGGTGAAGAGAGCCGTCCCAGCTTTCTTTTCCTTCCTTGGGAAGGATGAGATCAACTGTTCATGACCACAGGAGTATGAGATCAACATTCCATGACACCAGATGTAAATGGATTGGATATATCTAATTAACCATCTGTTTTTTAATTCATTTAACTAGTTCTAACAAAACAAAAAAAAGGATCCCTTTGCTAAACATATTGAATTTCAGCATGTAGTTTCATAATCGAATCTTCATCGAAGTCTCCTATCTGATCGGAATTTGATAAATATCTGACCTCATTAGATATAAATATCCGAGATCATGTTACAGTAAAATTAGAAACCAGTTTTAAAAGGTAAGAAACCTGACCCCGCAGGCCGCATACGGTTCTCATCAATGGCTTTATCAAGATTTGGTGGACTCTTACATCTCGAATCTAAAGACAGCGGAAAACATAGAAACTGGCTCACTACATTTATTTTAGTGTTTTTCTTTCGTAAGGATCAAGGGAAAGTGGGTTGATTAATTACCTGAATTCCTGGCTGAGATTGGGGACATCAGACATGTTCGAAACGGGGAGGTGGCGCAGGAAGAAGGTACTCTCCCAATCAACGTCATTCAATGGCTGATCCCCTTCTTCTAGCCTTTTGCTGGAAGCGAACTCCTTGAACTTCTCCTCCATTCTCAACTTGTAATGCTCCCTGAACAGCCTCTGCACCTCGTCCATCAGTTCATGAGGAATGCCATGGTTCAGTACCTTCACAAAAGCCAAAAGCAAAGTACTTTGATCAGCAATATATGAATGCACCAACCATATTTTATATGGTTCTCAACTTTAATTTAACTTATTCTACTCTCTCTCTCTCGTTCTCTCTGATGATGATGAGTTAAAGCATCATAACAGGTAGAAGAAAATACATCTCCATTTTATGGTTGATTATGAAATGCAGAATGAACAGAGCGAACGGTGAAATGCAAAGAATTAGGTTCCTGTATAGCCCTCTTAAGAGGATAGTCCTTGAGGCAAAATCTACTGAGAAAAAGTGCAGTCCCCAATGGATCATGGAGTGCTTAAATTATATACTGTTTCACAAGATCGATCCAGTTATGGCGGCCATGCAGCATTTGGATAGCTGAGAGCCTGCAGATGGACATGTATATACCTCGAAGAATCCCCAATTCTCACAGGCATCTTTTATGAGCTCCATTGTAGCTACCTTCTCTTTCCCATTGAGCTTCCCCATGTCAACAATTGGGAATGTTTCCATCTCTCTTTCTCTCTCTCTCTCTCTCACTCTCTTGATTGTTAACTACAGCTGGTGATAACTCAAGGGTGGCGGCCCAGGTCTTTATAGACTTTGGTGAGGAGAGAGAGATTGTTGGTGGCAGTTGCTATTGAAGAAAGAGATGACATCATTTTCCTACCTTGTTTTCATGAGCAGATCAGGTGAACTGTATACAACTCAACTGATATTCATGCTCAGTTTCCACCACATGTCTGTGCTTAGCATAGACCTGTAAGGGACCGCCCTCCAACACCCCGATTGTGGTACCAAATGGATCAGTCATTACTAGGTAACACTACCAGCTAAACACATATGGTAGTTGGATTCGGTTCGGCCCCGGCAGTGTTCTTGGTCATGAAGCAAGTAAATATGGCAATACGAAGGTGGGCTGCTATAACAGAGAGGGAGAGAGGGAAGTTATATTACTCGAACCCAGCAGTACTTTCAGTACATTGCCCTCCATTAGTAGCACAATAATGTCAATAACATTGCACATTGTATTTTTTTTAAAAATCTTTTTGACATTTTTAGAAGAAAATTACTTTTTTTGAGGGAAAAAATGAACAGCCTCACGATGAGATTTTGATGTCAACATTTAGTTTCTGTTGTTACCTTTCTTTTTGTATTCTTTTATATTTGGTTTACATCTTGATGCATTTATGTTCAACAATCCTTTCCTTCTCGATAACCGGTCAAATTAGTTCCAAAAACCTCTACCATAAGATTGCAGAAGTAAATATTCCATTTGAAAGGAAAAGCAAGGTGACTTGCATGCATATATCCTCAACCTGCTCTATGGCCAGCAGTGATTAGGAGGTGAGCATTCTTATGATTCATTTTTCTTTTCTTTCGGTTCATTCCTTGGCATTTCTGCGTCCACGTACCAGCTCCGGACAATGGTCCGGGCTTCTTTCGGCTTTTTCAGAAACAGCAAAATCGGTCCCACATTTGCACCAGAAAATGAAAGTCCGGCGTCATACATGCATCTTGACACGTAATGTTGCTTCATTCGAGATATTCGTGTAATATGTAGATCTATGCAGGTTCCAGCAATATAATATTCCAATAATCAACAGTAAGAAAGCTGCCTGGCATTCCAATGATTTGGCAACTTTAATATGATATATAGAGCAACATTGCACAGCCACACAAGTAAAAGGTGAAATGAAGCATTAAGGAAGAATATTTTTGGATATTAATCTCAACCCTTCGATGCATATGATTGAACAAACTAATAAGTCGACATGCTTAAAGTATAAAAGATCAATTACAGTAACCTAATTAATTCCATTTGAGTTGGTAATGTAGCCTTTATAAACATCGATCTAGCACAGTCAAATAATCGAGATAAGTGCACAACTAATTCTTGTATTTTCATTTATCAAAAAGTACTCTCTCTCTCTCTCTCTCTCTTTTATATATTATATATATATATATATCAGCATTGTGGACTTTGGGATAAGTTTTCGATTGGATTGATGGCTCTGTCTAGGTTCATGAACTTACCCATGCAAAGGAATAGGAGAAATGACCAAATGTTCTGAACAGTTCGAGTGCTTGAAAAGACAAAAACACATCATCTATAATATAAAAGACCGACGAATAAGTACAGCCCTCCTAAGGACAAGACTGTAACACCAAAAACTTGTCCTTTTCACATCTGACGCTGTATCTGACGACGGGTGTAAATGGTTTGCAGGTGCAGATTGAAGATTTTGAGTTTCTTCGGCTGTATCAATCTAATTCAAATATGATTTTCTATGTATTTGGCTGTCGGAATCTGATCACATTTAGACTTCTACCCGTAACACAACTTTTACTGCTAACCAGAGGGAAAACTTTTAAAGTGCGTGTAAGAGAAATGTGTGGACGCATTGACGATGGAGTAGCAAGCACAAAATGGAATCAACCGATCACTTTAATTCACTTTGATGCGAGTACCAAATTTGTTTGTGAAACTTTTCCTGAAGGGTGGAGTAGAAGTCCGCAGGGGCTATATGGTTCTTTAGATTGGTTGAGTGGAAACCTTAGGTAGAAGGAATGAAGTCTATGAATATTCATTAGCAAAGTCTTCGTCGACCATTACTGTAATAGGAAAAGGATGAAGAGAGTCTCTTGTAAACAGAAATTTTACATCAAGTGGGAGCTCAAATAAAACAGGGTAAGCCTGCAACTTCTTTAGGATCAGCAGACAGCAAGTATGACACGTCAATGGTTTCCACCATAATGGGAAAGAAAACCAATGAAAGTATGTGAGGATAGTAAGAGAATGTGGAAAGATCACAGGATAAGATAAACTTGAAATTGGCATTCTGAAAAGTGCTTCGGTTCTGAGGCGCAAAAACCAAGCAGGAAGAGGACAAAGTGCAACTTCCCTGGTCCAGGTTGCACGGCGTGCACAAACAGTAGTGCATGAATCTGAAAGGACTGAAGATGGAATTAGCACCAACGAGATCTGTAGGGGCCGAATGCTTGGGCGCTTGTGCAGGTTCATTTCAAATGGGTTTGTCTTTCCTTTCTCTTTTCTTTTGAGAGAGAGAGAGAGAGAGAGAGAAAGAGGAAGTCTTATTCTCTCATGCAGTAGCATATAAGTTTAATCCTAGGCTGTCCTGATTGGTATCTCTCTCACTATAGATTACGAGTCTCTCTCTCTCTCTCTCTCTCTCTCTCTCTCTCTCTCTCGTTTGTCTGTTGTGTTGTTTTGAGAGTTACCAGCCATGCACGAGTGGCTGAGACATGGGATATATATATATATATATATATATATATATATCATGACTTTTGTTCCTGATGCATGGTTTGAGACAAACCAGATGCATAATTGATAGTTCCACTGCCACCACGGCATCCCATGTCTCAGCCACTCGTGCATGGCTGGTAACTCTCAAAACAACACAACAGACAAACGAGAGAGAGAGAGAGAGAGATGCCTGGATCCATGCCAACTACAAAATAGTGACCACAGAGCCTGTATTCGCTTTCATTTGCTCTCACCTCCTTGTCTGCATTGTTCAAGATTTTGACCTGTTATCCACTGAATTGGGCTCTCGCCAAGAAAGAATTAAAGAAAAAGAACCTCACTATGACGTGTAAAGCAAATCGATTCATAGATATGTTTTGGCATATCCGCCGTCTCCAAATGCATGGTCAATGTCCCCTCATGCGACATGTCAAGTCGTCACCGCCGACAGTCCTGGGGAGGATCCATTTGCCGTTTGATAGGTCATCGTCTCATGATGTGAGTTGTTCTGAAACTATATATGGTTTCCCCGACAGATTCTTCCACGCAAGGAGTTTTATATTGCAATCCTTATTTTCCTCCAAGAATTTGGCACATATGAGTGGATCACACACCAAGTTTAAAAACTAAACAAGACCTGCCCACATGAAGTAATGGAAAAGATTCATTTTCAGTATGCGATTCAGAGCTGCTGCAAATGCGTACAAAAACAATTTTTTTAGTAAACAGGCAAACATCAAGCTGGAAATCCACAGATTCATGCAAGAAAAAAGAAAGATGTACTCAAATCCAAATTGAATGAAACGCGTTCTTGTGTCTCTTTACGTAGTTGTTTGCTGCTGGAACAGAAGGAGGGAGGTGGAAAGTCATCTCTGTATGCAAATGTGAAGATCTTTGCAAGTTAAGAGGGAAGAAGTATGGCACAATCTATTAGGAGTCTGTCCAACGTTCAAAGAGAGGAACAACCATGGGGGCTCAAAGGACGACCATAAACTTGAATAATCCACGGTCAAGTTGGACTGAGTGGTTCAGGGAGATGAACAGTTCCATGGCAGCGGCATCTGCATCTGGGCACGTCTTGGTTCTGTTCATAAAGTTGCCAAATGAGGCAGAAAGCTGAGAGGATGGAGAGAGTACGCACCAATAGATCAGAGCGCTACCGACTGTCGTTAAACAGTAGCCATTTTGGCATGTCTTTCATTTCCTGCGTTATAGGACGTTTAATTGAATCAACCACGAGAAAGGGAGACATGCTCTGACCAGTCAGATTTTCTACAACTTCAAGGAGGTCTGCACAAAAAAGGTTGATTAATCTGAGCTTCAACTTAGTTGATCGAGGCCATAGCTACAGAAAACTCCCTTTTCAAAAAAAAAAAAAAAAAACTCATTAAATGCATTAAAAACAGGTCAGCGGAAAAAAGTGTTAACAAACGTAAAAACACATTCTTTCAGGTTTTTTTTTTCATTTTTCAAGTTTTTTCTTTTTTTTCGCACTTTTTTACTGTTTTTATTTACCAGACTTTTGTTTTTGTATTTTTCGAATTTTATTTTTGAGATGTTAGACATCTTTTTCTCTTTTTTGCCAAAAGTTTTAATTGTTTTAAAATTTACCCATTTTCCTTTTGAAAAAAAATATTGTCAATTTAAATTTGAAAAAGAAAACAAAAAATGATATTTGTGGTTATGATGGAGACTTTTGTTGGGCGGTGTAATCACTCCCTTTATAAAGATTATGCATCTCTATCTCTAGTACTTTTTACTCAAATTATAAACAAATTTTACTTCTTCTTCTACAATGTGAAAAGAATAAAAAAGCAACTTGCTTACTCCTTTTGTTACTTTACTCCGTAAAAAAAAAGCTTCTTCAACTCATAGATGTCAGATCGGACTAACCAAAGATCTTGGTTTGCCCTTCTCCTCCGATGGTCCTCCTGGAGACCATTAAGCAATGCAATTTAAATTTTGTGCAGGCTCCAGTAGATTGCTTCAACTTGTTGTACGATCCTCAAGAAAAGTAATTCCAGAAAACGAGCACAACTGAGAGCAGAGAAAGAGGCTAACTATTGGAGAGCTGAACTGGCCCTCTCTCTCTCTCTCTCTCTCTTTCTCTTTATACATATATATATATATATATATATGAAAGTAAAAATTAGAACACTTGAAAAAAAAAAGTCAATAAAATGAGAATGTATATCAAAATTTGATGACAAGAAGTCCTTTAGTTAGGAAAATTGGAGACAAAAAATTTCTTAATTACAGTAACAAACCGCAAGACAGAAACAAAAGACGAAATATACATTACAACTCACAAAAAATAAAAGAAAAGAGGTGAAGAGAGAGTGGAAGGACGGAACGACACCATCATCCAGCCGCAAAAGGAGGATGCCACCGCAGCCAAATAGCAAAATGGACATTTTCCTACACAAAACGAACTACAGACTCCAAGTGCCCCTCAAAATCACTTGGGAGAGAGAAAAAGAAAGAGGGGCACCATAAGAAAAAAGGATACATCGTCTTCATTTCCATCGACTTTAAGTTCTTATTCGATCAGTCTAACAAAGTGAATATGTTAATATAGACTCAAGTCTAATCTGTATTTTAGGTTTTAGGTCTAGTTGAAGAGCATCAATCGGTGCCCGGAAGCACATGTGCCTGTACCTAAACGTACTAAAAAATATGACGCTTACCATCCACATTTCCTTGCCAGCTGATGATTTTTTTTTTTTAGTAAATTCAGCTGTACGAATGTATTCAAAATGTCTGAAAGAGCAAAAAAGAAAAAAAAAACTGATATCTAAATAAAGTTTCATAAACTGAGAACGTTGAACCCGTTAATTAAACTCAATATTTTATAAAAATAGAACCTACCATTTTTTTTTAATTTTGACTTTGAAATTTTTTAAACTTATAATTTTGAGTGTTCCAAATACATCCGTATAGTTTGATTCTTCAAAAAGAACTGTAAATTAATGGCTAAAAATCTTACTTTTTTTTAAAAAACTTTGGCCACTACATCCTTATAGTTTGATTCTTTAATTTTAATTGAACTGGCCTTTGAATGGCGAAGGAAAACCTTTTATGTATTTCCCCACTAATATATGCGGGGGCGGAGCCAGGGGTTCCCCTTAGGCTATCGCTACACTTCAAATTTTTTTTTTTTAAAAAATACGTGTAAATTTTAAAAAAAATTATTTGTTTCATATAAAAATTTTAAAAAAATGATATTTCAACTCTCGTGTAAAATTTAAAAACTTTAATTCAGTATTTTTCATAAAAAAAATTCTAGCTCTGCTCTCAATGAATGCCATCAAATTCTGTTATAAAAAGCAGTTTTGTATATAACACAATCTTTATTAAGTTCTACCAAAATATATAAAGAAAGAAAAGGCCATGGAAACATTCAATTCGAGAATAGGCAGGTGGACCACCAGGTGTATGAATGTGGATAGCAAAAGCAAATTTTATTTAAGGGTGAAACTATAATAAAGGGGATATTTCTGTTCATTTGGTGATTATGAAAGCGAATTGAATTTCTTTGTCGTATAGAATCCATCGTTGTGCCAATAAATAGCGATCTGCAACATCAAGCCGTTAATTTTCCAATAGCAAGATAAACTATTATTTATGACATGTGATATCTCAGGCTTTTTTTAATAAATGAAGCGAAAACTACTCCCAATTTGCATCGTCATATGGCTGACGTTCATTTGGTGCCTTCTTTTTGAGCCCTAGGTGATGTCAAACTTTATCTCTAAAATATCTTGGTTTTAGTCTGTCAAAACCCATGAAATAAATTTCAAAGTTTAGTGGGAAAGAAAACCCAAAGATTTTTTTTTAAAAAAAAGAGTTTCCTTTTTCTTTATCTGAATTTTTTTTCCCTTTTCATGATTCAGTTTTTTTTTTTATTGGAAAAATTACAACAAAGATGTCTAATCGTTTGATTGCTGCTCAACTTTGAAAATTCAGGAAATATTCAACTGTTGAGATAAATCTTGAAAAGGCAGCCTACTAAAAGACAAACAAATTAGCTTTATATATATATATATATAATGATAAAAAAATCATTTTATGGTATCTGATTTCATAAATTAAAAAGTACCACCCTTCCCTTGGTTGAAGAAAAAAAAAATCTTTCCCAGGATTCTAATTTGACATTATTAGATTTGTCATTTTATACGAAAGATTATGACATGGATTTCAGGCAATCTATCTATCATCCGAAAGTGGAAATGTGGATCTCAGAATTCCCATCGCAGCTATCGCCTGATCTTCAAAAATCTCATCCGCTATCATCTTCAAATGGGATGGGACCTTCCAAGCATTTTATCATGATTGGATGTCCTGACACCTTCATACAACACTAGATCTTGCCTACCCATAGTTACTCCATTTATTTTATCTTCTTTTTAATTTTTAGTTTGATGGCTTGAAAATATATTTTTGAAAATATAGGAAATGAAAAAATGAAATAAAATTATTTTTTTTCTGAAAATATAGGAAATGTAAGCAAGGCTGCTGCTACCCATCACATATAATGTGGTTTATAAGATTACTATTTAGATAAAGAAGAGCCCAATAACAACACTAGTTCATTGATGATTCATCTGCATACATAACTATGACGCAACAAGCGGATCAAGATCACAATTTTTTTTTTTCCTTTTTTTTTGTTGGATATTCGACACCACTTTCCTTTTGGGAAGTAGACACAGAATAAGAGGAGGAACAGTACCACAACATATAACGACCAATACACAACATATACGTCGTCATACAGATAAAGAAAGAGATCTCGATCAGGCAGTGGCGATGGGATCCATTTGAGTGGTCTCCAAGGCCTTCAAGGCCACGAACCTTGGCTCCTTGGCGTGGAACTTCTCCCGCGCATACAGCTTCATGTAGTCCTCGAACACGAACTTAGGATACGTGCTCGGGCAGCTCTTCTCTTCCTTCTCCACCAGTTGGGGAGCTGGGTATATGACTGCATCGCTCCCCGGGTTGTAGAAGGAAGCGATGGACATCCTCTCTCCGTCTGTCTGCGCGATCACCCGGTGATCCACGCTCTTGTACCTTCCATTTGTGATCACCTGCCATCATAAAATTTCCCAACAGATCAAACACAAGAAGAAAGATGCTTGAATCGAGTAGTCGATTGGCGTTCTATCTGTTCATAAGAACACAGAATCTGGGTGGGCTTTTACGTTTTACAGTAGTTAGTAAACATCCACATGCTCATCAGTTCTTGGTTTCCTATAAGAAACAGTGATGAACTACTAGATTCGAGTACTCTAATGTCACTCCAACTAGCTCAGGTTACCTCCAGTTGGTCACCAATGTTGACGACAATGGCGTGGCGCATGGGGGTAACCTCTACCCACTCGCCGTCTTTGACGAATTGCAGGCCGGGAACTTTGTCGTCCTGGAAGAGAAGGATGACGCCGCCGGCGTCGGTGTGAGCTCGGAGTCCCTTGACGAGCTCGGGGCGAGGGCAAGCCGGGTAGTTGCTGACCTTGGTGCCGAAGGTGGGTCCGTTCTTGCTCCAGAACATGTTCTTCAGGTAGCCTTGCTCCAGCCCAAGATTCTCACAGAAGAGGTCTAGGAGTTGTTCTGCAAGGTCCTGAAGCTTTTTGGCGAAGTCTTTCATCGCCGCCCTGTTTGTGTTTGTGTGAAAACAAAAGAACATGGCGATTGGTGAAAACCATGTGTGCTTGCAAGCTGGAAAAGTTGTACAGCAAGCTTGAAAAATAAAAAGGAAAAATACCATAAAAATATGCTAAGCTTTGAAAAAAAGTAAAAATGAAGAAAAAATAAAGTAAATGAGAAACTAATAATACAAGTATAAAAATAAGTACACAGATTGGCATTAAAAAAAGTGAAAAAAAAAGCTAAAAGACCCATTTTTTTGCAAAAAAAAAAACAGTGATTTTTAAAGTTTTAAACGGCTATTTTATTTATCATGTCTTTACTTTTAGCCAGTGCTTCAAAAGAAACAAAGATTTTACGTGAATACTGGCCCAGGAACAAGTTTAGAAATGCTAAAATGATAAAAAGAATTGGAATTTTGTGACAAATAATCTATGGGCTTCTTTTCATGGTAGAAATGAAAGACAACTTTTTATATGGAAAGGTTTCAGAGAGTTCAAAGTTTGTCTGTGGAGATTAGAAACTTTTCAGCTTCATCTCCTCCCTCGCTCTCTCTAATGAAAGAGACCTGTTTAAAAACATGTAATGGAGTCGCTAGTACAAGTACTTTAGCATAAATTAAGGCCAACATGCGTGAAGAGTTATATATATACTTGTAGTCATCGCTGAGGTTGGGGATGCCATCGATGTTGGAGAGGGGGAGGTGGCGGAGGAAGAAGGTGCTCTCCCAGTCTATTTGATCCCATTCCCTCTCCCCTTCTTCTAGCTTTGTGCTGGTAGCGAACTCCTTGAATTTCTCCTCCATTTTCAACTTGTAATGTTCCTTGAACAGCCTTTGCACCTCGTCCATCAGCTCATGAGGAATCCCATGGTTGAGCACCTTCACAACCAAGAGTCCCCAAAAAACAAGTTAAGAACCAGTAAAGAATCTCCCGTTCTATCTTCCACAGAGAAATTACCAAGGATCATACAAGATGAATCAGAGCAAGATTGCCGAAACTCGAAACTATAAAAGGAAACCATAAGTAGAAATTAAGTTTCTTTTCATGGGCAGCCTCTATTAATGTAAAAATGCAGGAGTACATCTGAAAGTTTACGTGTTTACTAAGATGTGTCCAAGCAATCCTTTCTGTAAGCAGAAATTAAGCACGAACTGCGAGTATATACCTCAAAGAAACCATAGTTCTCACAACCATCTTTTATGAGCTCCATTGTAGCTCCTCTCTCCTCACCACTGAGTTTCGCCATGTCAATGATTGGAAGCTGGGTTGCCATTTCTCTCACTCTCTCTCTCTCTCTCTCTCTCTCCTTTGCCTGCCTAGTTGCTTGCTGCTGATAACTCAATGGTGGTAGCTCGGCAATTTATAGACATTAGCAGAGGGGAGAGATTGTTGGCAGCAGTTGCTATTGGAGGAGGGGTCGCATCATCAATATTAGAGTTATGTGCATGGACGCCTTCGCCACTGTAATCTTTTCATTTACCGCCTTCATTCTTCACGACTCGGTTCTCAGGGGAATCCCATCAGTATGCGGAAGAAGCAATCTGATCGACTAAGGTGAACTCAGCTGCACTTGTATTTTCCTTTTCTACCTCAACTTTTTTGTTCATTTCTTTCCCATATCTCACAGATCTTAAAGTTATCAAGCAAATGTTTTCGAATTTCCATCGATTCATTATTTTCTTAAACATGGATATTTCTGAATGAATGGCAATGGCTCAGCGGATGGTTGTTATCACAATTTTTGAACTCATTTGCTTTCTAATTCATGAATGAGAAGGGGAAGGCATCAGGCTCAATCTCATGGTTTACATGTATTTCTTTTTTTTTTTTTTACCTTTATTCATTCCTAACATCTAAATAGAGAAGAAGGAACACTTCAGGATACACAATTCCCTTGGATCAAATGATTTTTTCTTTTTTAGTGAACAAAATCTTAAGTAGCCTTCACAAGTCTCTCTCTCACACGTACCAGGTAGCTACTTTTCCAAATGTGATACATATACACAAAATCTTTTCTTTTAACTCTTATTTCTGACGTGCTGACGTTTGTCATACATATCTTCAATATTGAAAAATAACTGTTTTTCCTTAAAGAAATTGTGGTTGCCAGGATGTATATTCGAGAGACGCACCTAGGGTTTTGAACTCAGGATCTTCTTCTACTTAGGCGTGCGCATATACCTATGATATCCTTAAAACCCTTTTATGGAATGTACTTTGGAAGAGCTTAACCATTCTCACTAATCAAATAATGAATTCAAAAACTTGAAAAAATTTTACAATTTCACATGCAAACAATGAAGTTTTTCTAAAATTCTAGCCGCAAATTTTAAGTCCTACTTGTTTGTTTGAAGAACTGTTTTAAAAAGTGCAGCTGAAATTTTTTTATCAGGTCCATTTAGATGCTCCATAAAAATTTTAAGTAGTTAAATTCAATCTCTTAGCCAGGTGGGGAAACCACTTATTCTGAAAATATATTGTATCTGCAACACTAATCAAGGGCGCGTCCAACTATGAGATTTTTCTAAAGGAATCAGGTGAGCATCCAAAACAGAAGCCTACCAAAGAACAGGTTCGAGAAAGTGAGAAGCGGGTTATGTGGTCTCTGCGGTGCACAAAATTTTAGTGCGTGAATACTATAATGGCAAAAATGTCCCTGATTAATAGAAAAATAGAACTGTTTTGTAAGGACAGAAAAAAAAAACCCGAAAAAATTAAAAGACTAAAAAAGCATTTCTTATTTAAATATTTTCCAAAATATCCCAACCCCTGCCTGTTTCCTTTTTGGCATATAGCGTCGTGCACCAACCAGCCCACGCAACTCACACTGCCAGCACTGGTTGTTCCAGTTTTTCAGAGATCTCTCTTTAGATCTTTCTCTTCTTACATTTTATGCACTCAGCTGCTATCGGTAGCAAGTCTAATAAGAATGTAACAAAGTACTGGGTCTTTAGCAATGTTCCATGTGCTTCTTTCTACTGGGAGCTTTGTTGTGGTGTTCATATCTCGCCCTTGAATCATTTGTTTTCATTGGTAATTGATCCCTCTTCTTCTTCTTCTTTGTTCTCCACTTTCCAAATTGCCTTCTTTTGTTTCTTGCTTCTATCTCTCTTTCGCGTTTAATTTTCTTTCTTTGTTTTCTGTAACAATGTTATGGTGTATCCTACCTCCCAGCAATCCATTATTGGAACAATGCGTTAGTTTAGCTTTCTTTTTTGTTAATGCATTCTCATCTTTTTGGCTCTTTCTCTTTTCTTTTTTCTGATCCTTTTTTTTATACTAATATTGCTGTATATATTTTCCCCCTTTTTTGATACCTTTGGAGCTGCCTTGTTACCCATTTTTTTGTTGATTTATTACCATCTTTTCGGCCCGAAACTGGTTATATACATGCATACCGTGCACAGGCCCATGTGCATGACATGTGCTCCCCGAGGTGAACACATGGCATGTACCGGGACTTGTGCGTGGTGCACATAACTCTCTTGCTCATGATTATGAGTAAAAATCAATGATCAAACACACCATGATACCCGTCATTAGAAAAATTATCCACAGATAACTTTTTCTGTGAAACAGACTTGCCCCGAGTATGTGGCCTAAAACTCTATAATAAGCTCTGTTAAATCGAAATTCATTTGGTAATAAAGAAAAACTTATATTAAGTGCGTTGTCAAACTTCTCCACAGTTAAGATCATTTCCCTTTTCCCTTCTTTTTTTTTCGATTTTCGGTTGGAGCAACTTCACATGAGAATGTGGTTCTTGCAAGTAACCTGCAAGAGCCAACTCATACATCAAGAACAGTATCCTACAATGAATGGTCCACACCAGACAATGGAGGACAAAACGCTATCTTGGCATAGCGCTTCACATTTATTCAGGTATATTTGGCCAAGATTATCAAGAAATATGTGGGGTCCTTGTAAGATACATGAGATATTCCTTCAAATCAAGTGATTTGGTTGCTAAGTTAGGTTTTCTAATGAATGACACAAATTGATGGCTCGATATACATGCCCAAACAAATATTCGCATGAAATTGACTCGATGTAGGACATTTTTGGACATGCACATACGTGGGCACAAAGAGACAGACTTCCTGTAAAACCAGTCAAATATTGCCTCTCTTAGTTATTTTAATATAGCATTTATTCTTCTATTCCCTCGTCAGCATTTGCAATTGTTACATCAAAAAACATTTACATCTTCCTCTCTTTCTCGCAAGTAGATCCGCAGGTCGTCATCTTGGCATGAATGATCTCAAAAGTCTATGCAAGAGACGTACTTGACCAACAAATCAAGAATTTATAAATCTGTTCAATTATATTTGAATGGATCTTTGAATTTGCTAAGTTTTTTGACATCCTATATCTGAAGTTATCATAGAACCAACATAAATGAAAAATTTTCCAGCCGGTTATTTTTGTTAATTTTTTCATAATTTGTACCGAATTCCTCTTTTTATGACGCACGACTCACTAATATTCAGCAACATTATGGCCTGAGGAACGAATTATGACTTTAAGAGGGCGTTCTTGTTTGAGGAAACGACGTATCGTTACGCTGAAACCTTGATTGGTAGATCTAAAAATAGCGTCTATAACTACATCGTGCTTTGTAACATAATGTTCTTGGCCGATGATGATGTGTGTTCATTTCGGAGTGAAAGTAGATCCTGGTGGGAGTACATGTACATCCACAGAGAACCGATTCAACAATGAATTTACATGCATTAAGGAGATCAATACTTCATATATCAATGTAAAGAAAGAAGAAGATTTGGTTGTTCTTCAACAATTGACTGTCAAATCGAGTCAGCAATTCTTGAATCATGAAATGACGTGCCAAATGAGTCCATGATTTGATTTAGTCACCGATTGGAACGGCACGATTGCAGGCAGTGGCTGGACCAGAGCCGTCCATGCTGTAGGGCGTGACACTTGCTTGGGGCAATGCGGTAGGCTTTGTTCTCTTTCGTCTACAATTTTGTATTTTCTTATGCACGTAAAATCATGTGATTGTTATGTATTTCAGACAAGACAAGCAACTGTTCTAGTTACTGATAATGGGTAACTTGGCCTCGTCTTCAATATATCTTGAGGAAAAAACTGCCATAGGACAAATAAAAAGTTCTGGGTACAGTGACATTTTGTTGTCTCTCAAGGACAAAGATGCGAAGCAATGAGAGTTCAAGGCACAAATTTTCAACTTTTTTCTTCCACAAATAAAGGGAGAGACAAATTTTACTATTGAAACTAGAAAAAGGTATTCCTATTAAAAACTATTTTGAAATGTTAAACATTACCCAAGTGATTTGGATGTCGATGCATCACCTGGTTGCTTTCTCCTTCATTTCTTGAGAGAGAGAGAGAGAGACAGACAAAAATCATGTGGCCATGTTAAACAGCTTTTACTCTTATAATAGGAACGTAGTTTCTATTTTCCTAGTAAACAAGGAAGTGAGGATATATATATATATATATATATAATCTGACTTTCCAAGTCTAACAAGTTCAGAACTGATCGCCCTTTTCTCAGTTCATCCAAAAGATGAAACGTATTCTAAATGAGGATTGTTGATATACATGTAACTCTTACTTAAATACAAAATGTAAGCAATCTGCATCCAAATCAAAAGCATGAGCAAAGCGCAGGATTGTCAAACTTGCAGAGTGTCGCTTGGAATCTCATACAGGGAGTAGTGGGTGTGATGCATGATGACAAAAGTGTCTCGGTGTGGGCTGCTGTTGCACACTGTTTTAAAGGCGAAACCTTGCAGAGAAAGGACTGCAAGTGGCAGGAAGTACCTGAGCAGAAGAGTACCATCAGGACAGTGGGCAGGTTCAATGTCCGTCCTATGAGTTCCTGTTTTTCAAGGCAGATCCCTTTGTCTCTCTCCCCCCCTCTATTTTGTTGAACCAATTAAGTTTCAGATTTTTTTTTTTCTTTTTCTCCCTTGATTTGGGGTGTGAGAGAGATTCAATTCTTATGATATGTAGCAATCGGATTATCTGCTGATACTATAATTTTGTGATGGAAGAGAAAAGAGCGTCGATACAAAAACAACTACCATCTCATGTAATGCCTGTACTCTCTCTCTCAATCTCTCTCTCTCACTGTGTCCCTTGCTCCCGATGCGTGTCTTGAGACAAACCATCGCTAAGTTGATGGCGAAAGCAAGGCGTCTCTTCCTCAAAAAGTCCACCATGTAGCGTCTCTCTCATCTTAGTACTCGTGGCTGTCAAAGAGAGAGAAGGACGGAGAGGTGCCTGGATCCATGTCTAATCCTAATTGTGACCACACTATGCCTATGGCCTCTTACTGGGGTCGGCTGCCACCATTATAGCTGTCTGCTTTCCTCTCCTTTTCTCTTGGCTTTATCTCTCCTTTCGGGCTTTCCTGTCTTTGATGCTTCGAATTTCTGCGCCAGGTATAGTTGATCCATAGATCTGCAGATCTATAGCGCCTTCTTCATTCTTTGATCAATAGAAAACTCCTCTCATTAATGCGGTGTTAACGCCATTCTGTTATGGACTCTACTTCGTTCCTACGTCTCCAACATGATGCATCTACCAATCCACGAGCTCTAATCACAACATATGTGTTCTGTTATGCATATTTCTTAGTTGTGTTCTCATCAACTTGCTTGATTCTTGACAAGATGTCACATATATGAAGTTTAACGTTTATGTTCTGACTTTGAAAAAATTAGTGGAAGCATGAGACCCTGTCCTAGCTCAGAGTGCTGGCGTTGCACACCAATAATTGTGAGAGGCTTTTCTTTCATGAACAGTCGGCCCACCAGAAGCTAGAATTTTTCAAGGCCCCACAAATCGATAAGGTGGACCATGAGCGAAACTATCATTAAGCACCCAAAAGAAAGGCATATAACATCACCATATATCCTGCTAGGATTTCATGGCTACATGGGCCAACAAGTGTTCCATTTGCTTGATCAAGAGGATTTGACTAATTAAAATATTTTTCTTTACTTGGTTAAAGGAAGTCGAGTTCAGTTCGATGTTCAGTCTCGGCACAAAGATGTTAGACATAATTGTGTCTAAGTTTGCCAATGATAAAAGAAGATGGTAGTCATCATTGTGACTTAGACTTGCATCCTGCACAAGAGAGAGACACCTAGGGAGAGCAGAAACCAGTATATGAATTCCTCCTTTTTCTTCCTCTTTGATTGGCGATCTGGGATTAGACATGAAATCGGGAAACAGTCTGGAGCAAACAGTTTTTTACTGAATTATGACAAGTACAGAGGCACATCGTGTGAAGTTTCTAAATTAAAAAGAAGAAAGATTGAGATGAAGAACTAGCTTTGCATGAGAAGTGCATTCTATCTGGAAGAGGAGACTATAATTCTGTCATTTACAAATACGTAGGCGTTTTATGAAGTTTTTACGAGTGCTGAAGACAATCACAGTTTTAACTTGAAACAATGTTTCCGACGCAAGCAAGGTCTATGAATATCTCGCGAGAATCCTGTGATAATTTAACTACAAACGGCCAATTAAGTCTCAAATGCACTTATACTTCACCTGATCTTGTTTAACCCGTCGATTAGAGTAAAATTACATCAAGGTGAATTTTCTTGGTGTCTTGTCCGTGTTTCAGCAGTTTCTTCATGATAGAGATTCAAATTTTGCTGATCCTGCAATGATACACGCCGATCAAATTGACGAGGGAAAATGGACAAACATGCTTCCTGACTTCAACATCTCTAAATAAGGGCGCATCTCCGTATATACATACCAAAAATGCTTTAGTTCGTCTGGACATCTGAACCAGAAAAGCCAAAAAGGCTTCTAAAATTATGATTAGGTGAATAAAGAAGTCTTACATACTGAGCGTCAAATCATGCAACAACTTTAGTCCAATCCGCTCGAATAGTCCGCCTTTGATGATCAAACACTTGGAAAGCAGGCAGTCTGGTATGCCAGTTTTCGGCTAGAAGCGAGCGCAGACATGAAAAGAAACTCATCGTAATTTGACGGGTAGCAACAGATTCAGAAACCAGTCACGTCTTTGCAAGCAAAAGAAAGTATCTGTCGGAGACTAGTTGTTTATGCTTCCTGAATCACCATGGAGCACTGCCATATCAAGGTGAATAAACATATTGAATACAACCAGATCCGTGATCTGAACCGTTTTGCTTTGTCAGACATGAGTGCTTAGAGTATGTTGAGGTTGATCTGAAGGAAATCTACGAATCGGAGTGTCTTTATGATGAAATACTAGGCTTCCTCCAATTTTACAGTCAGGGCCCATCCACGTTTCCACCAGTACTCAATCATTCATTAGTCAGAAGGGTCACATGTCCAACGGAAATGGGAACACAGAAAAGAACCCAAAGAAAGTAAGGTCAATGATCACTCACCAAATTCACATGTGAAAGTAGGAAGAAATCATGTCAATAAAATATGAAGAACTCATGTAAAGAAAAAAAATTTGTGTCCCATCTGGAAAATTCTCGTGCCAAATATTAACTCTGAGAGAAAGAGAGAGAGAGTTCTCATCTCAGAACTGAAAACTGGATTGGATTTAAACCTCTAAAAATGGTTCTACTTTTCTGGTACAGATCAAGTTTAGTTCAGTATCTTAGGTCGTATCAGATTTGGACCGCAAACCGTCCTAATTGAAATCTCGACATGCAAAGAACATGCTATGTTCTTTTCTACATGATAAACCATGGCCACGTATTTTCCATTCTCGTCCAACTCTAGCTCTACAACTTGCTCCGACCATGACCAATTGACAGTTGCATCTTGAAATAACGTTCAGATCCAATTTTGTCCAATATAAATCAAATCCAACCACAAATTTGTAGCAAAAGCGAATCTGGCCACTAATTGTAGCAACTGGCGATCATGCTTTTCATTTCAGACTCGCATTTGCTCTGGGCTTCGACAAAGATGTGCTACCAACTTTCCCAGATCTTTCTGCAGGCTAGCCTTCTCTAGATTGCCACCCATCGTTCAGTCCTTCAGCATTTCTCATTAGCATGACACCGGAGATGAGAGGGACAACCTGGTTAATTCACTGCACATGCGATTCCTGCACCTCCCCTAAGATTTGCCTCTAGGGTCCACCCTACGTTTGTTACTTGCTCAGAAAGGTGACAAATATAATAGAAAAGAAACGAACATGCGAGCCCCATCCAAGTACAAGCAAGTGCTGAAAGAAAAGAATTTTACCTCACAATTCTCACATGAAAGCTTTTCCTTTGTTCTCGTGCTGTGAAAAATTGAAGAAAGTGAAGGCATTTACACGATAAGTTACTGCATCTCCCAAGAAACTTTTACATGAGAAAAAGAAAGGAATACCGAAAAATTATTCACATTTTTTGAGGCTGACAAGTAGCGTATTTTCACCACTTCCGTGTTTGCCCTGAGCATAGAAGCCATGAGGCTGAACATGGTTAAACGCGTATGTGGAAACTGCTACGTGATGGGCAGAAAATGCCCTGATTCCCTCCCCCCAGCAAGCACGCGAAAGGGACAGCCAGACTTGTCGTCTCAAACAGCTGGGAAGAAAATGCAGTCGAACGCAAGGCACGAAATATCCATTTTATCACTAATAAATTAAGTATTTAAGGCGCGAAACCCAACCTTCCACCATAATTGATTATATTCTAAAATATCGTATGAGGGTATCGTCAAATATGAAAAATAACACATCACCCATGGGAAGATGATACTTGTAAACCTTTGGTTTAGTCTGGGAAGAATGTTGTCAACACAAGACCGCCCCTGCTGCTCAATCTGATCCTTAGCTTTGGTTTTTGTTTTTTTTTTTGGTAGCTCTCCTTCTCTACAAGGCAAGAAAATTTGTGCTTTCATTAATTGCTTCGTTGTGTTTTTCTGTTTTTCTACAACCATGCTTCAATAGGGCAAGAGCCGCTCACATCCACACAAAAACATATATGGCTGTCTAGCTGTTGAATTTCAAAAATTTTGCATTCACGAGGCCCACTGCCATGGACCACCCAGTTTCAGTAAGTCTTCGACCAAAACCCTCTGAACAATCGACTTCAAACACTTCAAGGCGCAGTCTTGTCTCCCCGAGAACTACATATTTCACAGTGCTCGGCCATTAATTTTAGACTTTGCATTATGCGTGCTAGGCACCAGTAATGTGGACAACAATCTTGAGAAATCTGAAACCAAAATCCCTCAACTTCACAAAAGCATCAGCAAGTGTCCGTCGGAAAGATGCAACTTAATCCGCCGCAGGGAGAAATCAGAGCAATGACTCTCCAGGGCTCTCGAGGCCAACAGTTCAGCTCCAGGAAAAAGTAATAAACTGGAGTACCTTCAAGCGTTTAGAACAGAGGCCTTTGTTAATTAAAGAAATAACAGCTGGAAAGCTCTCGAAATACTACTTATATCTGTCGGATTAGAATGGCGATTCTACCACAACAATCAGACCTCAGGTTTTCTTAACCTAGTCCGGACATGTGAAGAGCAAACTCGTGTTAGTTCCACCAAAGCCAAATGAATTTGAGAGAGCAGATCTTATCGGCATCTTCTTGGAGCTACCAAGGGGCATGAAACCATCATAAAAAATTGCATCAGCATCAACAAGATTGAGATTCAGTGGAGCAACCCCCTGTATGAACACACACTCAAAAGATGGTAAAAGAGAACTTTATGGACAGCATGCTACTATGAATTAATTTTTTGCCCCACTCGTTTTGGAGGGGGAAATGAAAGTAGAAAACAGGCAAATGCATAAACATGAATAGATAGACACAGGCGCATATACATGATGCATTGCAAGTACTGTAAAAATGGCTTCCACAGCTCCAGCGGCTCCAAGCAGATGGCCAGTAGCTCCCTATAAAAAAGTATATCAGCAAAGCATTTCTTGCTTAAGGTAACAGTGCTGAACTGAAGAAACCAGTTAGATGCTGTGAAATACACCTTTGTTGAAGAGAAAGCTAAAGCACCCGATGACGCATGGTCTGAAAACACAGCTTTGATTGCCTTGGCTTCTATCAGGTCCCCTGTTAAAACACAGAGCAACTAAAGTAAAACATTTGGAAGGTTTTCAGACAAAATGGAGAATTGAAAAGCATACCCAATGGAGTCGACGTGGCATGGGCATTCACATAATCCACTTGATCTGCATGGATTCCTGACTGCATTATATGAAGAAAAGGAACATGTGAGCCAGAGAAATGCCACAAGTAAAGCAGCAAGTCATTGGAACTAACATATCTATGAAGCAATACAACTTGAACATAAACTGGAAAAAAAAATGTCAAGCAGGTCAGTCCTTTACAAGAACACAAGAGGTACACTAGAAGCATTTTTACCTGCAAACAATTAATATATCAGAAATGTTTTTCAGATGGAAGAAATACTGTACTTATCTTCCCATCATAGTGACTGCCACAATAATGGCATAATTACAATTCTGCAAGAACATGAAAAAAAAAATGCTGAAGATCGTGCATGATAACAGCCTTATGAAGATCCAACTTGTGATCTTTCCCCCATAAAGCAGGCTGAAAATACATCGCTCCAGAGTGAACCAGATAAATCCAGAATCCAGATCTGTCACTTTTCTCACATGGCCTTTTATCTGACAACAAAATGCCCGAAAAGACTGGGAAGAAAGGAAGAACCATCATTTGTCACAAGCTTATGATACAAATGGAGGTGAATTACATCCCATAATGCCTTCACCTAGACAGATACTTCCCTTAACCTAAGGGTTTCCCATAGACAGTATGTAAAAGTTGCCTTCAAAGATTCTCACGGTTTACCTAAAATACTCACCATTGCAGGAAGAAGGCTAGAAATTGGTGTTCCTTTCTGCAAAATATCTTTCAAACCAGAATAACCTTGAACCCCTGAGAAGTTCAGCATTTGAAGTCTCTAGGCAATAGCACAAGGATGTCTTGTGGTGTGTGAATGCCTAAAATCAAGTTCTACTTCATTTAGATGCTTTATCATATATTCTCTCTTTCTTTTCTCACTACTTTGAAGGTTGCTGATACTATCAGGTGAAAGGTTTGCACACAAATAGAGATATTTTAAGAGTTCGCTACATTCTTTCAATTTTTCATTTCATACTAATTTGCAGACAGTTACCTTTCATGCATATCTGACCTTTTCTTTTTTCTTCTCCTTTTTGTCTGGGTAGCAACCAATGTTATCCGTATCGTATGATACGGACGCGTATTGTATGATACGTATCATATAGGTCAAAGAAACCTATATGATACATCTTCGATACGCGTGCGTATCGTACGCGTATCGCATGTATCATGCGATACGGGCACCGTATCGCACGATACGTGCGATACACCCCCGTATCGCACGATACATGCGATACACCCCCGTATCGTACGATACGGGTTAAAACACAAAATGTTTTATTTTTTAAAGTTTTAACACTCCTCCCTCTCTCTCTTCTTGTATTTGAAGACTCCAAGAGACGTAGGAGGGAGAGATTTTGCACATTTTCATAAAAAATAACCAAGGATTCATCGATTTGGGAGATATTAATATTATCGTTAAATCATAAAAGATGATAACTATATGTTTTGAACTTATAAAATTGTGATGTAATCTAAGTCCTAAAACTCCAAGTCCTACGACTCTAAGTCTTAAGATTCTATAAAATTTTCAAGTTTAAAATTGTGATGGATGCTTATTATGTTTCTTTGAATATCTAATTTCTTATTTTTGAATGTGTTGTTGATACACATGAATGTTCCTTATGTATGATGATCTTTTTTATATTTGAATACATTTTTCTTGATTTCTGATTTTTTTGTTCATTTTTTCAGATTTTTAATGATTTTTCTCTATTTTTTCTGATTTTTAAATAATTTTTTAAAATTAAAAAATTAATTTTACGATACGCTACGTTACGTTTGCGATACGTTACGATACGGCGTATAGGTCGGCCCGACTGATACGCGATACGCTACGCCTTTTATAACATTGATAGCAACAACAGGGTTAGGCAGGACCCTTCCAGATTATACCAACAGAGCAGCACCTTGCGGCATCTTTATAAGAATTCGACTCAATCAGATGCAGGGGACAAGTCAAAGGGTTTGAAATATCTGCCAATTTTTTGCAGAATGGCCTGACTTGGGAGTGAATCAGCCAATCCAGAAGAATAGCCCATCATATAGCCCAACTCCATAGATGCACCTATAACAAAAAAGAAAGCTAATCACAATATTTGAAAAATTTTAAACACATTGATTATGTTTTTAATTTAGTAAATTTTACATAAAATTTTAGCTATTAAAAGTTGGCTTATAAACTTCAATATGGTTATACAATAAGGAGAAAAAGAGGGCTGCTTAAGTTTTGTATGTATAACTTTTAAATATATATAAAAAGTTCACTTATCACTTTGTAAATGAAAATCGATGGCTAGTAGACATTGTGACAAACAATCACAAAGTTGTAAGGAAGATTCCACTGGGTGCTGGACAGTGCTCAATTTCTTTTGTTTAATGCACATTTAGATTCCCAAAAAAAAAAACACAAACAAAATCCTTATAGGTTTTTTGACAGGAAAAAGAAAAGAGAAAGGAAAAGCATAAGCCCAAACATAAAGCTTGGATCATGCTAAAAGCCAAAATCTCATCATTGACAAAAAAAAAAAAAAATCTACTTGAGACCCAAAAAGAAAGGCAAAGCTGTGAATCCAACTTGACAGAAACCCAAACAAAATAAATCTCCTATATGTTAAAATCCGATTCCTAATGTATTTCATAACTGATTTGTTGTTTTCTGATATGTTCAAATAAGACAACTGATACATTGAAAATTGATTTCTTTTAAAGTATTTATGACTTCATATTAATTTTTAGTTTTTCTATTTCCTATATATTTAAAATACATTTTTTTAAATTTAAAAAATTTCTTTAGTTAACCCAATTAATAAACAATTCTAATTCAATTCAGCCAACTCATTGAAGCAATAGCCTATCCAATTCGATTGATCCACATATTGAGCTCTGAACCCTCTCCAAATTGAAGCTCTTACATCCAAAATCCTAGCAAAGTAGAAGAAGCTCTTGACATGCATCTCTCCTTGCACTTGCAGTTTGTGATGTCCATCATTTGACTAAATAATGTAAATCAGCCATTATTTTGCTTTTAATAGGCATGGATGATAGATTCACTTTTGTTGTAAACATTCTTTAACTGTTTCATAATTGTAAAATATCATGACAGAAGTAACACATGCATCAAATCATCCCATATCTTATCGAACATAAATGTCAGAATCCAAATACAACAAGCTATAATAGTACTGATGCCACAAACAGCATGTGATAATACTCCTATTATCATCAATTTTTGAATAACAAGAAGAGAAAGACCAGAAGTATCCCATAAAGGAAACTCATCTATGAAATATGTAAAAGATACACTACATGAATCATGAACCATCTGCAATACCATAAGCAGAGCTAAAAGCATGGAGCTACTTTTAGCAGAACAAAAAGACGTACAAAAGACAATTTTTGTGGTGCACCATATCATACCTGCTCTAGTGCACGCTGCATGGACAATATAGCACCTTCCCCATTGTCAGGTGGCTGTGTTATATGATGTGCATCACCTAACATGATACAGTAAGCTAATCAATTGCCAAACAAATATGGTCTACAAAATTGAACAAGAACTTTCATTGTAAAAGCTACCTGACATTCCATAGCCTCGAAGTTCCGCATAAATTTTTGCCCCCCGTTCTGTTGCATGTGTCAGTTCCTTCAATTCACACAGGAAGCATAATAAAGATGATAATTACAAAAAAGAAAAAGAAAATAAACATGCATACAGAAAATCAGGTTAATCATTAACAGGCACATGCATGCCTGTCAGCCAATGATCACTCCCATTTCAGTCTTTCAAGTACCTTCCATCTATACAATTTCATCTTCCTATCACCTTTCTACCAATGTAACCTAGTCTTCTCAGCCCCACTTCACGTCTTTCAGATATTGCATCCAAGTATCATATGTAAAGATGCTTGGATTTCAGGACTATCAAGACCCCATGTTGATCAAAGTAGGACTCAAATAATTTGTCCCAAAAGAAAGTATTAAGCATAGCCAATCAGTGGCCAGGCGAAGTTGTGAATTTGGAGAGACATCAGGCAAGAATTGAGTTTTCATCTTACAGGGTATCAACTAGAAATTTTCCCATAAATTATTTGAACTCACCTCTAGAACCATGAGACCACAACCTTCACCAATCCTATATGATCAATTAGAAGAAAAAGTATTAGGTGTAGATCCAACAAAATCAGGAATAGAGGACCAGATTTCAAGAAATTACAAGAAATGGCTTACACAAACCCATCTCGACCACTATCAAAAGGTCGTGACGCCTCTTGTGGAAGCATGTTATACTTTGTTGCCAATGCTCTCGATCTACAATTGAGAATCCATTAACACAACACCCACATGATCCACTAAAGATGATAAAATATAACAAAAGAATAAGGCGAATAGTCAAGGATTGAATGCTCTACAGTAATGAAACAAACAAAAGTATGACAAACCAAAAACACTAATATTTTCCACAACGATCAGAAAATCATGCCATTTTTCATCATCAAAATAGTTTTTTAAACAATAATAACAGGAGAGTGGTATGATGTTTTGAAATATTTTTGAAAAAAAAAATAGTGTTATATTGCTGCAAATGAAATCACAATGTCTTCCTTTTTGGAAAGAAAACACTTATGTTATATGCATTTTTTGTTTCATTAAGTTTGTTTTTTTAAAAAAAAACTATGAATGTCAATAATTTTGGAAAACAATGAATAGGTAATTATTTTGTAGTTTAATCTGGTAGAATTATATTTTGGGTAGAAATAAAATTATGGACAGTTTAGAAAAGCACCGAGGTTAGTTGCTTTTCAATTTTCATAAAAGAGTGCATCACCTGCAAAATCCAGCTATTGACAGAGCATCTATAGTGGACTCAGTTCCTCCAGCAATCATAACATCGGCATCACCAAAATGAATCATCCTCGCAGCATCCCCAATTGAGTGTGCACCAGTAGCACAAGCTGTAACCGAAGCATGATTTGGACCCTGGATTGAAGTTTGTGTTAAAGATTTTATACTAAAACAATTTTCCCAGGTCACTTTAGCTCAGCAACGTATCACACCGTCAGGAATTACAGAAATTCACAATCCCTTACAGATTAATTTAAGTACCTGCAGTCCATATTTCATGCTCACATGTCCCGCTGCCATGTTAATCAATATGCGAGGAATGAAAAATGGACTAAGCCGACGAAGACGCTAAGAAGAAGGTAAAACAAAACAGGGATCAGGTACAATTTCACAGAGATAATGAACCAGTCTGTACAAATCCACAAAGTAAATTATGGAGATAAGGTTAAAATTCAGATACGAAAGCAGGACCAAAATTAAGACTTCAGCAGATTATTATATCTGAGATTCTGAACAAACCTTTTCACATATCAACTTTGCTGCATCGAGAATATCACTGATGCTTCCAATACCCCCACCTATTGAAACGCCCTGGATTATCAAAATTTTGAGGCATAATGCCAAGCTAATAAAAAAATTTAGATTGTCAATAGTTAAGAGTATTTCATTACCGTCCTTTGTTTTTCTTTCCGCTCCTCTGGTAACCAATTTGCATCTTTCAGTGCCTCATCAGCACAACAAAGTGCATAGGCTATAAACCTTGCAATGGATCTCTGGTCCTGAGAAGGAAAAAAAAAAATGAGCGACGGGAAGAAAATTTTTGTGCAAGTGATGACCACACATGGAGACTCTCTCTCTCTCTCTCTCTCTCTCTCTCTTTCCCCTTTCTTTATAATTAACCAAGCAATTTTTCAAATTTGAAGAATTTCTCTATTGGCAGCATCTTAGCAATAAGGCTTGCAACCTACTCACCTAGTGCAGCACAAGAAAAACTCCCTCACCTTTTCTCATATTCCTTCATGAGATACTAGATTTTATGCTCATCAGACAACACTTCCACTAACAAAACAAAGTCCACAACGTAGTGAATTTTTGCCTGATATTTGTCACCAGCTTAACAACATGTACACTTTCCAGTTGGCTAGAGATATTAGTCAGTAAGAAACAGTATTAGTTAGAATTGGGTCAGGAAATTGATCCTAAATCTAAGATAATTGGTATCAGCTACAACTAAGTCAGCAAATCTTTGTTAAGCACAATTTCAATCGTATGAGAGTTCCATTCCATTTCTGCTCGCACAACCTATTGCGTTAAGTCCAACATTACAGATCACCTACTATTACAGGAACAAGTTTAGTACAAGACCAATACTCTACAAGTGATATCAGAGCTTGGGATTCTGCTCTAATATCATCAACACAACAAAAGAAACACCTCATGCAAGCAGACTCAGCCAATAACCCTAATTATCCGCTTGTAAAGAAAAACATGGGGAGAGAGATAGAGAGATAAAAAGATTACCCTGGAATGGATCCACAATTTTTCATTGAATTCACCGTCTGCAGAACCCGTAGGAACAACGGCAGCAACCTTGGATGTCAACTGTTGGAACGTCTGAGAAAGGGTGTCCTGATCGAAATCGTTCATCTTGAGATCCTCCGGTGACAGCACCCGGATCCCGCATTCTCCATTGATCAATCGTTTCCATGAGGTCTCAACCCCACAGCCAAGCGGAGTTACCATGCCTAGCCCTTTCCCCGCAACGTCAACAATTGAATAACCAAAGAGAGAGAAATAGAGAATTAAATAACCGCAGAGAGAGAGAGAGGGAGCAGAACAATTTTCTCAACATTACTAACAAAACACCCAACAAGAAGTTAGGAGCTTACACAGGTACCGAAAACAGACCAGTACAAACAGAACAAACCCAGAAAACCAAATACTCAAAACCTTGAGTGCAAAAGAGCAAGCCAAAAGCACAAGTACCTCATCATAAGCAAAAGAGCCCCCTCAAGAAGCAAAGCCTCAAACGAAGAGAGAGAGTGAGAGAGAGGGGTTACCAGTAACGACGACCCGCCTCTGAGGAATGGGCGGAGGAGCATTGAAGCACTGGAAGGCCGGCGACGAGGAGAACTGCCGAAGGCCGAGAAGAAGGCGGATGACTTTCCGGCGGGCGATTATCATTGCAGGTGGCAGACTTCACTCGACCCCCTCAGATGACCTGCTGCAGAACACTGCGTGTCGGATTGCGCGCCTTTTTTATTTGCAGAAACAGAAGCGGGCGAAATGCTTAAAGACTTGCCGCTCCCAAGTATAAAAGAGCGCGGTCACCCATTTTCCAAGGTCGATGAATGTCTTTTCGCCGATATTTTCATTTTTAAAGGAGAGGAATTGGAAAAAAAAAAAAATATGAAGATGATTAACCTTAGGTTACCAAAAAGAAGCTATCGGTGATCGGTCAAAATAATTGAAAGATTCTACCTGACATTTAATTTAAATATGAAAACGAAGTCTTATAACATGTTAGGATAAAAACTTAATTTTATAAAATACATCAAATTGATTGTTTTTTGTATATCATGAAAAATGTAACATATATAAGTTTGAATAAGCTCACTCAAACTTAAATGAGCTGAGCTCACTTGGCTCGAGCTCGATTCATAAAACTAATTTTTGTTTTTAATTTTAAGGAAGTTTGTTCAATAAACGACTCGAGCTCGATTTGCACACCTATAAATTACACCCACAAAGGGGCCTTGTTCTATACGTCACTAGCCTAAAACATTGAGAAGAATTAGACATCCTTATGTACCAAAAGTAATAAAAACAAACTTAAAGGCATGCCTTGCATTTTACTTACACGACTTAAGTGGACACTAACTTGAGTTGAGTAAATGAGATGAACATAAACTAGGTTTTTTTTTCGTTTTCTAATTTGCATTTGTGATTTTGATTTATTTTCAATAATCTTGGTCTACGTTGAATACATTTGAATTACTTATTTTTTATTTTCCATATGAATTAGCAAGTTGATTATTTCAACTTATAGAAAGTCAACAAATATAAGCTTACGCGCACTAGTATTCTGCATACCCTTTCATGTCGCACGATGATGATTTTTTATTAAATTTAACAATCGGCTATTAAAAAAAAGTGAATCAGCAAGTATTTTTAATTGATCAGTAGGAGTATTTTTGACAATATTTAAAAGTTAAGCGCACTTAGCGAAATTTCATGTGGTGCTTTCAGAAAACCTACAAGGTTAGTCGTGCATACAGGGAATTTCCATTTCTTAATCTTAATATAGAGTTGCAAATCTTAAGGGCTCGGTCATTTTGTGTTGAATCGGATGTGATTCCAGTCCTATTTTGCCTGTTAAAGGTACGACAGCTTGGATGGAGATAGAAATTTTTTATGAAGCGGATTAAATTAAAGTTTCTAAATTTTGACTAGGGTCGAAATAACAATTTTTAAAATTTTTATATGGAATAAGTGAAATTTTTTAAAATTTACATGTAAATTTAAAAAAAAAAATTGAGGTATGGTGAGGTCCAAGCGGGCCCTATCTTGGTTTTGCCCCTAGTCAGCTCTACTCGACTCATATCACGTTTGGTTTGAGGTCAAGTCAAGAACATGACCCAGCTCGATTCATATCTTGCTTGGGTCGAGTCGAGCTATACAAGGTCAGCTTGAGATTGACTCCATAGACCAAGTTTACATGCAAGGTTCCGCTTGACTGGATCCCTTTCATTGGTTTTAAGCTTGGATTTTTTTTTTAAAAAAAAAAAAACATAAATTGAACAAGCTTACACTCGACTTTGTGTAACTCAAACTCAACTTATTCATACTCGAGTCGAGTTTCAGTTAAGCTCAAGCATAATACTCGACTTTATGTAACTCAAACTCAACTTATTCATACTCGAGTTTCAGTTAAGCTCAAGCATAATTGAGCTAGTTTGAGTCGAGTTCGAGTTGATACAACTCATTATACAAGTCTAAAACTTGAAATATCTTAATTCTTTAATAATAAAAAAAATTCTAACTTTGCCACTGCCCTATCTTTAAAGTATATTGTCTAGATACAATTCATTTGCAATATTAGCATGCATTCTTGGACATATGTTCGATGAAGAATTAGTCCAAATAAAAAAATTATGATCCAATTGCACCAAACCAGTTAACCAATATGAGCCCACAAAACTTTGACCATTACCCATAACTGAACTTTGACCTGATCGAAATTGGAACCCTCGTCGGGTCAATCTTTTAAATGTAATTAAGAGAACTAATACGCGGATTTCAATCATCTGCTTTCGTCCACCAAAGGGCCTTCCCGTTATTTCGTCAAACGTCAAGTGTGTTTCCATAAAATATCGAAGGAGGCGGTCTAAAATGCCGGTTTCTTGCATTGACTAGTCCGCCTTGATGACCCAGGTCTAGATGTCAGTTTACTAAAATACCCCCGGGTTCCCCTATAAGGGAATTTTTTAATCCTCTGATCCATAATTATAACAACCTGTCATCTGTTCTAGTATCTCTCGGACCTTAACCTATTGCAATTTGGATCTCACATCATATCAGGTCTTTTCGTTACATGAAACTTCACAAATTGTGGATCTTAAACCAAAGGTCAGGTTCTGGATCATTTGTTTCGTTAAAACTTTTACTTTGGGTATGAAGGTTTTGCTGCACCTGATCATGGATCTCAAATACGGATTTAGGTTCTTATTGTGAGCCTGGTTTATAAGAACTGCCATGACAAAGTACCTCACCCCAAAAAAAAAAAAAAAAAAAATAGATTCCAGAAACTTTGGAACGTGTACAATCTTGAAATTTCATACGCTGAGAAGAAGAAAGAATGGCCATCTTGACCAGACGGCCACAATCCTGTCCCTTCCTCTTCTGGTTGACTATGGAATCGAAGAATAGAAGATATGTGCCTATATATGTAGATGGATTTTTGTATACGCTTCACCATTCGCTTCATCACACGTAGAGACCAGAGAAGAAGAAGAAGAAGAAGAAGAAGAAGAAGAAGAGAAGAGATCGAGAAGAAGAAGAAGAAGAAAAGATGGTTCGCGGGATCCTGGAAGTGTTGTTGGTCGATGCAAAGGGTCTCCACAACACCGAATTTCTTGGTGACCATCATTTCCTTTTCTATCTTCTTTATGGTCTCTCTCTCTCTATCTCACGTAGAGGGACAGGGGACTTCACATGCATCTTTTACAGTATCATAAGAAATTAGGAAGAAGACAATCTTATTAGCTTGCAACTTTTCCCGTTTCATATTCACTGCATGTGAACTTCTTTTATCTAACCCTTTTTTGTTTTCGGGGATGATGGGATTCTCTCTCTTTTTGTTTTTCTTTCTTGGGGCTTCTGATTTGTACATTTGGATATTAAATGATTCATTAATTGGTTAATCAGCGAAGATGGATCCATACGTGGTGATTCAATGCCGGAACTATGAACGCAAGAGCAATATCGCCAAAGGTCTCTCTCTCTCTCTCCATAAATACATATATATGTATGTATGTATTTGTCTGCTGATAAAATTAGAAAACTGCAAGATATGGGGACTTGCCTTTGATCAGTTTGCTTTAATAAGCTAGCTTATGTGCGCCTGTCATATGCGTAGCACGCATGAACTCCTTATGGTCTTGAATTTAAACCTTGAAATTGATAATAAATATTTACACTTATCATTTTCTTCTTCTCTTCTTTTTTCTTCTTTTGCATTGTATTCGCAAATGTAACATAAAATTAAACATAATTTTCTGCTTATTTATTTGATTATTTTGATGACAAAAGATCAAGGAAGCAACCCTGTGTGGAACGAGAAAATCAGTTTCCCGGTGCAACTTCCGTGTGTAGATGATCAGCTCAAGCTCGTGCTAAGGATTTTAGACAAGGATACGTTCTCCAGTGATGATTTCGTCGGCGAAACTACGTAAGCTTTTATTTTTCCTTTCTGTTATATGATATATAAGCAACTAATTAGTCAATCTTTTACTCCTAATCTCAAAAGCTGATTGAATACTCAAAAAACATGAACTCATGTTCACTCCGATAAGGTGTTGTTTGAAGTTCTCAACATTGATCTAACCCCCAAAAGAACTAACTTATACAATATAACCGAGTTTTTTAAACTTGATAAGGTCCTTCTTTTGGCATTTGTTCAGGAACTTGCTACCTAAACAGACAAGTTCATGAGAATTTTTTGAGAAGTAGGGATAGAAGGTCAACTCGCCAACGCAAATTTGTTTCTAATTTCAAGCTGTCTGACACATAATGAGTTTAGGAACCTAGTTCCTGTTTTCCTGGATCCAACACGATTTCACTGCTGTAACCGGAAAACCTTCAGTTCGTTTTCTCGATACCTTGCAAATTTTGTTGTGCTCAAGAATTGCATGAACTAAATTGCCCATGTCAGGATACATTTGAAAGAGTTGATTACGGAGGGAGAAGAAAATGGAGTTGCTGAAATAAAGCCATGCTCATACGCTGTCGTTTTAGCAGACAGAACTTACTGTGGTAAAATTCAAATCGGTGTGAAGTTTACGCTAAAGGTATAACTACAGCTTAGCTGCAGTTTGATTTTTCGTTGTTATCATTGCTAGACTTTCAAAGGGCACCAAACCATCGTGGAAACATGGTGAAATACCCTCAGCGAGAGTCTCTGCTAGGAAATGCATCTCAAAGATCTATTTTTTGAGTTGGAAATTGGCATTCATCGGTAAAGAGTTCTATCAATTTTTTGGTCCTTGATTACCAACTGATGGAATTCATCACTAAAGAAATCGATGAGGTCTTTTAATTTCACATGTTTTAGATTTAAGACTTGAATAGTAAGTAAGAAGAACAACTATTACCAATTGACTGTCATTTTCTTTTAGTTGTTGCCCCTAATCTTTATCCTGTTCGCATTGCAGGAAGTATAGGCAGAAAGAGAGAATGGTTATGCGGACCAAGATGATGATTTTGGAGGATGGAAAGAGAGTTGTAGCCTTGTAGGTAGTTTTTGAAGCTGGAAAACATGTGAAGTATGGACCTTTGTAGTGTTCATTCAAGCTCTGTTGTACCTTGGCCTGTTTATAGATTGATTGAAAGCCTAACAGTTGGCACTCGTGCCTCTGTCTGCAAGTTATGTTTCTCTTTGTATTGTTGAACGATTTCATGTAATTTAGTTGAAAGTAAGTAATCCCCAAATTATGTTCCATTTTTATCAATCACTCTTTAAATTAGTGAGCAATTTTCTCAATGCAGAATCTACATAATAGATGCGGTTTTTAGCTAAAATGAACCGAGCTGCAGGTCGACTAGAGTTCAGATCCCACGTGACTAGAAATGTTGATGCATTACCTTTATTGCATGGGTTTTCAGTTCGAGCTCTAATTTTAGATCCTAATACAAAACCGAAACTGAAATGGCAGATTAAGACCGGGATCCGGTAGGACAAGAATAAGATCCTTAACAGGTCTGGATCAAAACCACATTTTCTTGACTCAGATCCATAAGTCCATATTGGGTCTGATAAAAGGAACCTGAACTTACAAAATATTCAAAGTAGATCCATTTATCCTTCTTGGATCTAATTGAGCTTTTCATAAAGTCCAATATTAGCACTTAAATGCCTCAGCAAATGCTGATGAATAGACTTTTGAGAAAATCAAACCAAAAAATCATCTCAACCTATGAAACATGAGGCACCTCCATCAGTCTGGCAGACACCTGCTGCATCCATATTCATGCTTAGGTGCTTCGTGCATGGTTCAAAATCACGCTTTGGATTAAAAAGTAACAAACGCAGTTACATGTTGTTCTATTTTCGCTGTGCACTAATTATATTTTTTAGAATACTAGTACTTAATTTTTAATCTAAATTTAAGATTCACAACCCTCGAATTTTGAGTGCATTTTCCATTTTTGTTTCTTTTAGTTTATTTTTAAAAAACTTTTATGATTATATGTAGTTACTTTACAGTTTACACTTGCACCACTATATTTTGGTCTGGAGTAAAATTAAGGCAGTTTAGTCAACTGCAAAATCCCACTATTGAAAGAGCATCTATACTGGATTCAATTCGTCTAGCAATCATAACATCTGCATCACCAAAATGAATAAACCTAGCAGCATCCCCAATTGAATCTGCATCAGTAGCATAAGCTATGACAGAAGCATCATTTGGACCCCGGATTGAAGTTTGTTCTACAGATTTTTTATACTACAACTTTACCAGGCCACTCTAGCTCAGAAACGTATGAGACCATCAGGAACTACAGAAAGTCACAACCCCTCACAGATTGAATTAAGTATCTGCAGTCCATATCTCATGCTCACATGACTTGTACCATATTAATCCATATGCGAGGGATGAAAAATGGATTACAAGTTGCGGCAGACAAAATAAGGCCCTACTTCAACAAGCTTTCAATCTATTTACTACTCAAGAATCATGCTAATATTCCAAATTCAACATAGCTAAACTTTTGGTTGTCGCACAACCCCCACTTGGCTACTTCCTTTCAGTTTCTAAACATCAATCACGGTTCATGATAATCGGATATGTTTTGTAATGTTTTAAAAATTAAGAGTTATCCTCTTGAGACTACAAAAATGATTTTAGTCATCAAAATTTCATACAGTTTGCCTTGTTTCAACTTGCTTTCCATATGTTAGTGTCGACTTTATATGTATATTCGTTTCATGAATATCATATAATGAAAACTGCATCATAGTATGCTTGCTACATGATAGGTTTCAACTGCATCACATTTAAAAGTGTCAAGTAACCAATTTGCATCTGTAAGAGCCTCATCAGCACACCAAAGTGCATAGGCTATGAACCTTGCGATGTGTCATTACTTCATTTTATGAGGCCTTCTTATGCATGGATTGAAAAAGAACCTGCTGCCATATTCCAAAAAGAAAAGCAATACAAATCAACTTTAAAGGAGCATAAGAAAATGATAAGGAAGATTTTTATGTTTATTAACTTAAAAACTAACTTTCCAAATTTCCACATTACATTCTAAGTCGCATCACTAAGCAAGAATGGCCAGATACCTGAGTAATTACTTGGGTACCATAACAACCAGGTAAAGCTTGGATGGTGCCTGGGCAAGACCTTATTCAAACTGTAAAACTTTTAGAATGCTTAAACTTAAAAAAGGACAGTCATTTTTCCCTGCATCTATTGGGGTAAGTGAGAAAACGTGTGCACATGCTAATAGCATAAAAACAATGAAGAAAAGAGCATGGAATGGATTGGATGCCATATCTGCCAGGCTGCAATGCATCTTCAAGTTATTAGATTTGTAGACAGATTATGTAATGAGAAGAGATTATGTAATGAGAAGAGGACAAAAAGAATAATATTGCTTGGAAAAAAACAGAGGTAAAACAACACCAAGATACATCATTTAAATGCAAGGAAATGAATAAGCAAAATAATCATTTCCATGGTGCTGTAAGTAGTAAGAGATACCACCAACATATGGTGCTGTAAGTAGTAAGAGATACCACCAACATGAATAAACTTGCCACCTACATATTCAGAGATTCCTTCCATTTCCCAAGAAATTTCAAATGTACCTCTTGCAAAGCAACTGCAACAGGAAAAATACACAGGAGAAATGATAAAATGCTCTGAATCCATTTCTTCACAAACTCTTGGTTGAGCTTCATTGGCTAGCAATTTTCCTCAGTATGAAAATACAATGCATACAAAATGTCGGACATATCCATACGTCACACAAGATACATGATTAATGGCTCATGTTGGCTTCCAATGAATCCTCAGCTTAAAAGATGTCCTTTTTCACACACTCGTAAATTGAACCATAGAAAGAAATGCTCCTAATCCCTTTGTTCACAAGTTTTCATGCAAGGAAAAGCTTAAAAATCTATCAAAAAGAACTGGAAATTCAAAAAATCCTGAAATTTTTTCACAAAACACCAAGAATCAAATCCAAATTCAATTTTATTGCACAAGGCATACATTGAAGAGAGAAAGAAGAAAGAGATAATTGTCATGGTGCTGGTGTCTTGAAGGCCTCATTAGGCTCTATATTGGCATACAACTTGGCATATAACTAATGCATTCAAGTGTTTGAGGACAGCGCTAGGCATACACCTTAGCAGCAAGGAAAGCTAAGCATTAACAGAGAAAAGAAAAAAAAGAAAAGAAATAGATGATTGAGATGGTGCAGATGCACATACCTTGACAGTCTCATCTGGCAACCATAAAGCAGTGTTTGAAGACAGAGCTAGACATAGTGACATAGGGAGAATACAAAGCATTTTGCCAACAACACCATTACCTGATCTTATATGTGTATGTGTGAATTGTGAAACACACAAATCTTGTTTACCAAGAAGAACAGAAGAAAATGAAATTTATGATGATCCCAAATATTATTGAAAAGGGGATTAGTTTTCCACCCACGGTTGGACCTAGGAGGTGTAAAACCATTTTCAGGGTTTTCTTGAAATGTTTATATATTCAAGACTTACCTAGATCCCATGTTGTAATATTTACTTTTTCAATGTCAATAGAGGGAAGCCCAGAAGTGCCTAGCAATTAACGTTGCTTCAATATTAAACAAGTGGAAATGCAAACTAGCTGAACAATATGTGGACATGATAGCAAAGAATACTCACCACCTGAAAGACCAGCACCCATATGCTGAAAAGAAGAGATTTTCTGGTTGGAAGGAGACAAAGAGAGATGAACATGGCAAGTAAGGAGAAGAAGCATAAATGCACATAAAAAAAAATGAGAAAATATTCCAACGAGAAGAAAAAAACAATTGAATATGATAAGAGAACAATACTCACCTGAAGAGGGAAATCAATACCATGGAGAAAGAGAGACAGAGAGAGAGAGAGAGGAAGAGAGAGGGGAGACCCAATTTTGAGAAGTTTTTAACCCTCTACTTAAACCATGTAGACCCTTCACAATCAAAAAATATGGAGATCAAACACAGAAAAGCCAAAGCCAAGCATGGCCTAAATGTAATTCCAAACTGAACCAAACTCCACTAATTTCAGTCTGCCAAACTCCACTAATTTCAGTCTGCCATAAGAGAAGTTAACAAGAAGAAGAGAAATCAACCAAAAACAAAAAGAAAAAGGTTCTATCCTGCACCTCCTCCCCGGCAAACTAATTGGCCATCTCTCTTCCACTTCCCTAAAACCTCCAAAGAAAGCATTTTTGCTTGAAGTAGAAAATACATGGTTGCTTCTCATCAAGGACCCCTTCAAGCATCATAGTGTTGTCATTGATTTAAATAAAGGTTATGATTTAATACTCTAATAAGAACAAATAGCCTTAGGTTTGACAGCAGGGATTAATTGTGGGAAAAATAGTTCGATGCAAAGGGGGATGAATTTTGTTTGAAAACTTTGCTTACACTTTTTCATGAGCAAAAGGTGAGCAATATATCAATAGGATCACAACTTTATTTGCCAGAATCTCTAAGAATTTCAACTTGAGCTTTGTGAGTGCAAGTGTTTGTTCTCTTTTACCAAAAATATTTCATGAGTATTAAGATGTACCTCATGGCAATGCTATCAAGCTTCTTGAATGGAACTCTTTACATCTCTAGGATATGAACATAGAGGAGTAATTCTCATCCTCATAGAAAAGCACAACAAAAGAGTAAACATTGACTTGGAATCTCGCATGTACAAAAGATTGTTGCAATTGATACTTGAGATTTTGACCCCCATAATTTTACAATTCCTGACAGGTATCATTTTTTTTTCTTTTCTTCTTCTTTTTTTTAGCACTTCTGAGGTTTGCTTGGAGGAAAGACCATTCCATCACCTTCAGCTTAGTGACAGTACAGAAATTCCCCCCCTCTTGGTGCCTTTCTTTTTTGTTTTTTAAGCACTTTTGAGGTTTGCTTGGAAAAAGCTCATTCCATCACCTTCAACTTAGTGACAGTAGAGAAATTCCCTCGCGAGAAAACCCATTCCGTCACCTTCAGCTCAGTGACAGTACAGAAATCCTCCCTCTTGGTGCTCTCATATATATATATATATATATATATATATATATATATATATATATATATTTATAAGCACTTTGGTGGTTTGCTTGAAAAAATCTCATTCCATCACCTTCAACTTAGTGACAGTAGAGAAATTCCCTCGCGAGAAAGCCCATTCCATCACCTTCATCTCAGTGACAGTACAGAATTCCTCCCCCACGGTGCCCCCCTATATTTTTTTTTATAAGCACTTTTGAGGTTTGCTTAGAGGAAACTCATTCCATCTCCTTCAGCTCAATGACAGTAGAGAAATCCCCCAAGCCCCCTGCTCTAGGTGCTCTTGTTTTTTTGATATCCTGTCAGAATCTTATAGAATATGAGGGTTTCTTCTCATAGTATTTCCTTGTTGAACCCTTGCAAATGCCTGATTGTCAAAGTCAATGTAATATCCTTTGCCAAGCTTTCTCAACTTCATCGAACTTCACCTCATTGCTCATATCGAAGGTCATCCAAAATTCCATACAACCAACTGATAGCAACAACTTGAAATTTCTCCCCTTTCTCAAGGAAATATCAAGGGTAAATAAAGATATATCTTGATGTAGACATGGCACAGTGATGAAGCCCGAATAGAATTCTTAGAGATTACAAACAAAAGAAAAGCTCTCGACCATAGATTGGTATACTGCTCAACAGATTATCTCAGCTCATGAAATTAGAACTTTACAAAATCAAGATTTCGATGACAACAAAGAAACAAATTTGAGAAACCTTATTGGGAAGTGGGTTCCAAAATATTGAAACCGACCAATTTGAGAAAATTCACTCATTAGTCGGACTTGAACTTATATAATATATTAAAACTTTCTCAAGGCGAGCTACATCGACGCAGAAACTCTTCGCCTCAAGGTAGAGGGTTTTTCTGAAAAATCGTCCACCCCAAAGAGAAAGTTTCAAAGAAACTCTCTCAAGCCTCAAACCCTCTGCCTCGAAGGCAGAGGATTTGTAGAGGAAACCTTTTGCCATGAGGCAAGGGTTTTCTCTGAACTCTGAGACCCTCCGCTTGAGAGTGTTTCAGAGGAAACCCTCTGCCTCGAGGCAAAGGGCTTCCTCTGGTTTCAGAAACCCTCGAAAGAGGGTGTCTAGCATTGAGAGAGAGAGAGAGAGAGAGAGAGAGAGAGAGACATACCTCTTACCATGGTTTCGTGAGTGGTTGTCGGAGATCCGCTCCGGGGACGCTCCGGTGCATCGCTGGTTGCTGGTGCCACCCAAGACAGCTGCACCTCCCGCAGAATCGAGAGATGAGAGAGACCTTGAAAGATCGAGAGACGAGAGGGAAATTGACGTTGAAAATGAGGAAAGAAAACGAGGAAAGTATTGCTCAAAACAAAGAACCGTTGCGATAACCTTGTTTTTTCGTTTCCAATTTTATCTCTTAACATTTAATGGGAAAGGCTATAAAAGGGAAGTAAAGGCTTCCCTTGCATAAAACATTATCGAGAGTTTGAGAACTTTATGCACTCTTTTCATATGTTCTTTCACTGAATTTAATAGTCAAAATTAATGAATATGGATATAACTTCAAAAGCAAATTAAGGAGAATGTTCATGTTAGAATCCAGTTGGTTTATTATACATAAAGGAACTGAATCTGAATCTCAGTTAAATCAAAATATGTATCTTTTCTTGCTCTCGCTTTTAAAGATTGATCGGAGAACTCGGATCAAACTCCTTCATCATAGTCTGATCTGAGTCCCGATTACCAATTTTGGTAAGAGCCTGACCGGTGTACACAATTACTATTTATTTATCCACCGGCTGCCTTTTCTTAATATCTTTAAATGATGTTTTATTCATGAAAGTTGATTATTTTTCTCCCAAATTTTAAAAACAATGATGGTTTTTAAAACATTAAATTTTAATTAAATAAAAAAATATAAATGGGATCTCTATGTCTAGAAATATGAGCTTGTCTTACCAATATATGAAGAACAAGGTCGTTGACTTGAAAATCAAATCCATATGTGCAACTAGCTAGTTTTTATAAAATGACACTTGCAATAATATATGAGGAAGATTTTACATTTTATTTGTTCAAGTATCCTTGATCATGAAAATGTCTTTGCCTCCCTCTTGACGGAGTAACTCAAGTACCGAAAACAATCCATATGGAAGATACTACCAACTCAGTTGCCACCATCTTATGACTCAGGTCTCTCTCTTTCTTTTGTGATTAACGCTGTACCTTTGTCCTTTTTTTTTTTTTTACATATATAGATATATTTTTGTTTTGCTTACTTTTTTCTCAGCAGCATGGTATTACCTAATGCTGGATGAAATCGGTGAGCGTTGGATTTATTGAACATTGTCTGCTGAATCAAATCGTGGAACTTACAAATGTTGGATAAAATCACATAATTTAGTGAATTTATTGAACTTGGTTACCGCTGGATGAAACAAGTGCTCTCATAAGAATATTGTTTAAATTAAAGAAAGTAATGTTTTCCCTTCATCTACAATACTTGCAAGGTATTAAATATTACATAATCTTTGATACAAAATTGTTAATGACAGCTAAATTTTTTTTGTTTGCACAACAAATGGCAAAAGATATACACTCGATCATTCTGATGGTCGGCAGTCTTCATACATCGATCGGCAGTTCAACCTAATAGGTAGTAGGCAGCCGATCACTAGCTCAAGAGACATGGTCATCGCCGTCCTACTCCGTGAAACACCACGCCCATTGCGCTTGAGATGGGTACCCCCTTTCCTGCGGCGCAACTGTTTTCATCTAAAGATTTTCCCATCTATATTTACGACCCGGCTTGTTTTCGTTTAGGTTTTCCTGTCTGAGATGAGATGCAGGTTTCGCTATATAATATGGTAAAGTTTCGATTTTACAAATTAAGAGATCGCATGCGAATCTATGCAAACCGGCATATTAGTGACATTTGATTTATCCCGGGTACATGCTGCATTGTTGTCTTAAAAAACCAAGCCTCAAGCCTTAACTATTTGGACTAGATTTAAGTAGATTTTTCCTTGGGTATCTGACTCTGATATCTCTATCTCTCTTTACCAAATTAGCTTCATTTCAAATAGCTTACGATTTCATGTTTTTATCTAAATGCGGTTAAATCAGTTGAACTTCTAATCCGTGTAAATGCAAAAAATTTAATTTCAAACACAACAGTTATCGTCACATCAGCCATATTGCAATCTAGACGCCAACACTAGATTCATAATGTCTTCTGCTGGCAATAGAACCATCTATATAGATATATAATATATTATAACAAGGAAATATGTTAATCTTCAAAAGTGCAAAAAGGAAAGAAAAGGCAATGGTGAAAAATACTCACTTCATGTTTCAACTGCATCATGGCATTGCACATGGCAAACCCTTCATGATTACTTCATTTTTCTGCATTTTTTTGTTCCCTTGCAGATCAAACGAAAGGAACCACATTGAGACGCTCAAACAGATACCGGCATCAAGCTCTTTATAACAAGTTTCATTCCAACAATAAAAAAGGGATACAAATATGCAGTTTACGATGTCTATCACCTGCACCTGGTGAAAAAGATCAATGGAAAGCTTCCATTGGCCTCAATTTGTAAGGTAAACAGAAGGGCAAAAACAAGCTCTTTGATGCCCGTTAGAATACCATCTTTGCCTTACTACATGTTTTAGTGCCTTTGATGTCATACCCATGTGTCTTCTTCTCCCTCGAACGAGTAACAGGGCACATACAACCATGAATACACCTGCAATGGAGATTGGGATGATCACAATTCTCCCCAAACTTTTCTACCTTAACCTACATGATATGAAAGTTGATTATTTTTCTCCCGAGTTTAAAAAACAAGATGGTTTTTAAAACATTAAACTCGAACTAAAGAAAAAAGTATAAATGGGATCTCTATCTTTAGAAACGTGGTCTTGTCCTACCAATATACGAATAACTTAAAATTCAAGGTTGTTGACTTGGAAATCATATCCATATATGCAACTAGCTAGTTTAATAAAATCACAATTGCAATATATGACGAACATTTTACATTTTATTTATTTATGAATCCTTAAGCATGGAAATGCCTTTGATCTACCAAAAAAAAAAAAAAAAGGTCGAGGAACATGGATTTATGTCTAAAATATTTAGAAAAAAGACAAAAGTATGAGTCATGAAGTTATCCAGCGTCCATAAAGTCTATAGAAATCATTAAGTGCATGTATATGTCCCTTTAGTCCCTATAGAAATCGATAGTAGTTTGATAGGAAACATATTTTAGTCTCATCTCCCTCAATCTAAATGTGGTTTTAAATTATAAACGGCAAAAAATAAATAGTAAAACTGACCAACATTCCCAAAACCGATTTGAATTAAAGTTTCTTGGCTTAAATAAAAATTCAAAAACACGTTAGCATGTCAGCACTATGTCTAACATATTTTTTTTAAAAAGATGTACCCCCTTATTTCACAACAAAATTATAAGCCATGAAGTTATTCAACGTTGATAAAGTCTATAGAAATCGGTAACTGCATGTACATGTCCGTATAGTCCCCATTTCAAAGACTAGTTAGATTAAATGAACAGACAAAAATGGATTTGGAGCTCACATGTGGTTGCTGTTTTTGTGGGGGGACCTATAGCGGTGACAATTATAATCGGTATAGATCTATACTGGTGATAAAGGTAACCGCTACATGTTTGTAGCAGTGATTTTTGTCGCCGCTAGAGCGCCCTTATACCGGTGATAGTGGAGCCACCGCTATAGATCTATAGCAGTGCTTTTCACCACCGGTATATCTTAATAAAACCAAAAACAGAAAACGCTAGGCCTACACCCAAATATTATTTGAAGCGCACAACCCGCGTGCCTTCTTATGACTCAGCTCTCTCTCTCTCTCGAGCTCTCTCTGTTTTGTGGTAACGCTTGGGTATATTTTTATCATAGAGTTATATTGTTGTTTTGTTTATTACTTTTTTTCTCAGCAGCATGGTATAATTATCTCATGTTGGATGAAATCGGTGACCGTTGGATTTATTGAACACTGTCTGTTGAATTCAAACGTGGAATTTAATAAATGTTTGGTAGAATTGTAGAATTTAGTGATTTATTGAACTTGTAACCACTGCATGAAATAGGTCCTCTTAAGTATATTGTTTAAATTACAGAAAGTAATGTTTTTTCTTTCTTAACATTACATAACCTTTGATATAGAATTGTTAATAACAGCTAATTTATTTTTGTCTGCATAACAGCTGGCAAAACATGTCATCGTCCATTCTTAATTTTGACGTGAGAAAAAAAAAATGCAATTTTCATGTTGCTTTTTTATTTTTGACATGACCTTTGTGGATATTATATATTAGACCATTTTTGCCCTAAAACGTATGCTTCGCTATGCGTCGCTTACTTGCTAAAATATATAATATATTTTACCTATGCCTCACCAGATTCGCGAGCTTAGCTTCGTCTTGTTGCTTACTACTGGCTAAAATTTAAAGATACAGCCAGACCAATGAAATTAGGCAACTGTTCGAAAAAAACTCTACGTGCACGAAGTGCATCCTGAGAAGATTATGACAAATAACTCAAATCCAAGCAATCAATTAATACTAAAATAACATTTAAATATTTACCTCAAGAAGAGACAACAAAAGGCTCCACATAATCAGGCTTTCCTCTCCTTTTTCTTTGGCTGACAAGACAAGGGTTAGGCAGAACCCTTCCAGATTATAGCAACAGAGTAGCACCCTGAAGTATTTTTATAAGAATTGGTCCAAATCAGAATGAATTGGCGAATCAGATGCAAGGGTTAAGTCCAAGGGTTTAAAAAAATCTATCAATTTTTGGCTGAATGGCCTGACTTGGGAGTGAACCAGCCAATCCAAAAAGAATCACCCATCATATAGCCCAACTCCATAGATGTACTTATTAATCACAATATTTGAAAAATTTTACAAAAACATTGATAATCCATTTTTACTTTAGTAAAATTTCCTAAAATTTTAGCAATTAAAAGTTGGCTTATCATTAACTTCAATATGATTACACAGTAAGAGGGAGACGATGAGGGCTGCTGAAGTTGTATGTATAACCTTTGATATTGATTGCTAGTAGACATTGTGAAAGATAATCACAAAGCTGTAAGGAAGATTCCAATGGGTCCTCCGCAGTGCTGAATTTCTTTTGCTTTGTGCACATCTACATTCCAAAAAAAAAAAAGCACAAACAAAATCCTTGTAGTTTTTTTGCGGAAAAAGGAAAAGAAATGAGAAAGGAAAAGCACAAGCTCAGAGATAAAGACGCTAAAAGCCAAAATCTCAACCATTGGCTAAAAAACTTTCTATTTGAAACACAAAAAGAAAGGCAAACCTGTTAATCCAACTTGATAGCAACCGAAACAAAAAATTCTCCGACATGTTCAAATCGCTTCACGTATGACTATTAATTTCATATGTTGAAATAATTGATATGTTCAAACTTCAAATAGGACAACTGATACAATGAAAATAGATTTCTTTAAATTGTTCATGATTTCATATTAATGTTTTGAATTTTTTACTGCATTTATTTTCCTATTTTTATTTAAATAACATTTTTAAATTTAAAACACATTCTTTAATTAACTAAATTCATAAACAATTCTAACTCAATTCAACTGATTCATTGAATCAATAGCCTATCCAATTCAATTAATCTACGAATTGAGCTCTGGACCCTCTTAAGCTGGCAGCTCTTACATTCAAAACCCTAGCCAAATGGATGAGCTCTTGAGATGCATCTCCCCTAGCACTTGCTGTATGTGATGTTCATCATTCTACTAAATAAAGTAAATAAGCAATTTGACATGCAACTCTCCATGCACTTGTGCTTTGGGGTGTTCATCATTTTACTAAATAATGTAAATCAGCCATTATTTTGCTTATTTAAGCATAGCAAATCAGCGATCAGGAGAAGTTGTGAATTTGGACAAACATCAGGCAACAATTAAGCTTCATCTAACAGGGTATCAACTAGAAAATTTTCCAATAAATATTTTAACTCACCTCTAGAACCATGAGACCCCAACCTTCAACTATCCTATATGACCAATCAGAGGAAAAAGTATGAGGTTTAACTCCGACAAAAGGCAGGAAAGGATACCAAATTTCAAGAAGTTACAAGAGATGGCTTACACAAATCCGTCTCAACCGCTATCAAAAGGTCGTGATGCCTCTTGTGGAAGCATGTTAAACTTTGTTGGCAATGCTCTTCATCTGCAATTGAGAATCCATTAACACAGCACCCAAATCATCCACTAAAGGTGATAAAATGTAACAAAACAAGATTAATAGTCAAGGAACAGAACAAAAGTATGACGAACCACAAACACTGATATTTTTCACGATGCTCAGAAAATTTTGCCATTTTTTACCAACAAAATGGTTTTCAAACAATAATAACAGGTGAGAGCCAATTGATATTTTGCAATCTTTTCCAAACCAAAAAAGTGTGTTATATGAATTTTGAGTCCATTTTTGTTTCTTTTAGTTTATTTTTAAAAAACTTTTATGATTATATGTAGTTACTTTACAGTTTACACTTGCACCACTATATTTTGGTCGGGAGTAAAATTAAGGCAGTTTAGTCACCTGCAAAATCCCACTATTGAAAGAGCATCTATACTGGACTCAATTCGTCTAGCAATCATAACATCTGCATCACCAAAATGAATAAACCTAGCAGCATCCCCAATTGAATCTGCATCAGTAGCATAAGCTATGACAGAAGCATGATTTGGACCCCGGATTGAAGTTTGTTCTACAGATTTTATACTACAACAAGTAACTACAGAAACGTATGAGACCATCAGGAACTACAAAAATTCACAATCCCTCACAGATTGATTTAAGTACCTGCAGTCCATATTTCATGCCCACGTGTCTTGTACCATATTAATCAATATCCGAGGGATGAAAAATGGAGTAAGCCGACGAAGGCGCTATCAAGAAGGTGAAACAAAAAAGAGATCAGGTACAACCTCACAGAGAAAATGAATCAGTCTGCACGAATCCACAAACTACAACATGGAGATAAGAGTAAAATTCATATATGAAAGCAGGATGAAAAATCAAGATTTCAGCAGATCATTTAATCTGAACAAACCTTTTCACAGATCAACTTTGCTGCGTCAAGAGTCCCACTGATGCTTCCAATAACCCCACCTATTGAAACGCCCTAGATTATCAAATTTTTGAGCCAAATAACGCCAAGCTAGTCAAGAAATTTAGATTTCCAATAGTTGAGATTATTTCATTACCGCCTTTGTTTTTCTTTCTGCTCCTCTGGTAACCAATTTACATCTTTCAGAGCCTCAGCGGCACACCAAATTGCATAGGCTATGAACCTTGCGATGGATCTCTGGTCCAGCGAAGGAAAACGAAATGAGGGGAAGCGGCAAAATTTGTGTGCAAGTGGTGACCACACAAGGAGACTCTCTGTATGCCAACACACACACTCTCTCTCTTTCTCTCTTTGTTGTCTCTTTTATAATTAACCAAGCAATTGCTCAAATCTGAAGAACCCTAATCTATCCGCTTGTAAAGAAAAAAATGGGAGAGAGAGAAAGTTTACCCTGGAATGGATCCACGTTTATTCATCGATTTCACCGTCTGCGGAACCAGGAACGATAGCGGCAACCTTGGACGTCAACTGTTGGAACATCTGAGAAGTGAGCAAGGGTGTCTTGATCGAAACCGTCCATCTTGGAAATCCTCCGGTGACAGACGCCGCATTGCCCGTTGATCAACCATTTCACCTATATGCCGCATTCCCCGTTGATCAACCGTTTCCATGAGATCTCAAACCGGCAGAGAATCCGAATTACAAGCCTAGCCCTTTCCCCACACCGTCAACAATTAAAAAAGCATACACACACACACACACACACACACAGAGAGAGAGAGAGATTACCGGTAACGACGACACGCTGCTGGGCAGAGAGGCATCGAAGCATTGTCGAAAGGGCAGACGACTATCTGGCGGTCGATTATCATTGCAGGCAGCGTACTTCACTCGATCGAACCCCTAGACCACCTGCTGCAGCACACTGCACTGCGCTCCTCTTTGCAGATACACAAGGCGGGCGGCCAGGCGGGCGAAATGTTCTTTACCGGTAACGACGACACGCTGCTGGGCAGAGAGGCGTCGCCAGCTTACGAACACATTTTCGCCGATATTTTAAAAGGCACGAAATCGAGAAAAGTTTAAAAAAGGGATTTAACGTTAGGTTACAAAAATGTTTTTGGAGATTAATCAACGTAATTGAACATTGTACATGAAATTTAATTTAAATAGGAAAATGAAGTCTTAATAATATACCAACTCGATTGTCTTGTTTCTGGACAAATGTAATATTTATAAGTTCTAAACAAATTCACTCAAACTTAAATGAGTTGAGCTCACAGGGCTCGCTCGATTCACGTGTAAACTAGTTATGGTTTTTAATTTGAAGTTGGTTGGTTTAATAAATGAGTCTAGCTTTGTTTGGACACCTACATTATCCCGATCTTCTTTGTTGTATACGTCACTAGCCTAGCACATTGACAAAAAGTAGACATCCTCCTATATCAGAAATAATAAAAGCAAACATGGGTTTTTCGATATTTGCATGCCACTTGACTAATTTTTAATAATCTTGCTACATGTTTAATACATTTGAGTTAGTTATTTCTGAATTAGCAAGTTGAATTTTTCAATTTCTGGAAAGTTACCCAAGATAAACGTAGGTATACTACCAATTGTTGTTGCAAGATATTTTCTATGCCAAGGCGAACTCAGGTGTGGCCTAAGGGCATTTGGCTACATGGAGCCCAAAAACTTCTTATTTCTATATTCATATTTACGAACAATTTTTCTCATTTACATCTTGGCAACCCTTAAAATTTTAAAATTTTACATCTTGACATGACCTTTGTGGATATTAATGGCTCATGTTGGCTTCCTCGAACTTAAAAAAGGTCCTTCTTCATGCACTCTTACATTGAAGCATAGAAAGAAATGATAAAATGCTCCTAATCCCTTTCTTCACTACTTTTCATCTTTGGTTGAGCATCACTAGCAAAAAATTTTTCTCACTACCAAAATAAAATAAAAACTATAAAATTTGACAAAACACTCAGAGAAAGTAGAATTGAAAAAATCTCTTTAATAGATAGAATTAAAAAAACGAGAATTGAGCTTGGTTTTCAGAATTTTGGTTGGTGACAAACAAAAACAGGGAATAGCTTAAAATGTATAAAAAATAACTGGAAGTTCAAAAAATCCTGAAATTTTGTTGGCTAATTTTCACACAACACCAATAATCGAATCCAAATTCAATTTTATCGCACAAGGCATACATTGAAGAAAGAAAGAAGAAAGTATTATTGTAATGGTGCTGGTAAAAGCGTTTGAGGACAGCGCTAGGCATACACCTTGGCAGCAAGGAAAGCTAAGCATGAACATAGAAAACAAAAGAAAGAGATGATTGTGATGGTGCAGCATCTTGAAGGTCTCATCTGGGCAATATAAAGCAGTGTTTGAAGACATAGCTGTTTGAAGACAGACAAAGCTAGGCATACACCTTGGCAGCATATTTCTTATAAAGCATTTTGCCAACTAGAACACTAACTAGTACGTGATCTTTTATGTGTATGTGTGAATTGTGAAACACACAAATCTTGTCTACCAAGAAGAACAGAACAAAATGAAATTTATGATGATCCGAAACAACATTGAGAAGGGGACTAGGTTTCCACCCATGGTCTAATTTTTCTTTTAATTTTGAGAATTTGTGTGGATTATTGTGTGTGTGTATATATATATAATGTATACATTTATATATATATCCTATCTCCTACCCCATACCCAAATTTTCTAAAAATCGTCGTACCAAAACTCGTTTCACCATTCACCATACCCGTAGCCAAACCCGCACCCATACCCAGGTGACTTAGGTCAAAACAAGTTTTCAAACGTCACCAAAACACATAAAGATATTGTTCTGAGAAGAAAGGTAAAATTTGGCAAACTCAGATAAATTTGTGAAATTTTGAGTTTCTGCACCTGACTTTGAAAAACCAAATGAAAAATCGGCCCTATCCTGTTCAAAATCAGCCTGCAACCTTCTGTCCAAAAATAGCAGTCTTTTAGCAGTTTGGGGAAAATAAATTAGAAGTTGAAATTTTGAAACAGAAAGACCCCCCATTTTACATACATAGAAGAAGTTACAGATAAAAAAGCAGAAATTTGGAAGGTGGTTTTAACATTTAAACAATTTTTTAATGTGATGAAAATTCTGTCAAAAACACAGAACAACAGCAACAATTCCTAGACCACTTTGAAAATGATCCTAAAAATAAAAAATTATAGGTTCTAAAAAAAATTTAGCAAAATAAAAGCAAAAATAAACAATCAAATTCAAAAATCAAACACAAAGTCATTTTTACTTTATCCCCACCCAAGGATTCAAGAATTCAAACAAAAAGAAAAGCAATACAAAACAACTAGGAATATAAAAACACCAAGAAAATAAATAAGTGAACCTATATTTAATAACTAAATTGAAACCTGTTTTCACTAATCACAAGATATATAATCTCACACCCAAAAAGAAAACAATAAAGTAAGAATGCAAACCTTTCCACCAGTGCCCTACGAGGTAAAGAGACATTGAAAATTCTAAAAGGGAAACTATGGATACTAAATAATGCTGCAAATTCAACCTAAGAGTCCCAATCGAAAGATGGCTTCCATTTTACAGATATCAAATAAGTTCCAATAAGCTGTTACCTGTATCCATACTGATGTGACACAGGCATCCATGCAACATATTAAGAGGAAAAGAGAAAGGACAAAATATACCAGATAATGCTCCAGGAAGCCCATGCCTCTCAGCTCCTTGAATTGGTGACTGTAACAGACCTGTAAGGCACTGATAGAGAGATAACTCATCAACATTTAACTTTCAACAAACTAAGTAGCGTTGGGAACAAAAACTACAAATAATTCTGACTGGAGCTAGATGATGCACATGTTAGGAACTAAGAAACTTGAGAAATTTAAAGATACAGCCAAACCAATGAAATTGGGCAACCGTTGGAAAAAAAATTGCAACGTTTTTTCTTTTTTAAAAACATGCAATTCAATGGTAGCCAACTTACAATTTTTTTTTAAACTTGTTTTTCTTGCTTTTGCACTTTTCTTTGTTGTTGATTAGGGGTAGAGTGGTCATTATAGGATGGTCACACACCTACCTGTTGTCCTGTTACTAGAGTTCTAGCTGCAGAAAGGAGCCAGGTGATTATAAGGGCTGAGTTTGGCCATGTAAATGGTCTTATATCTTCTTCACAATGTGCATTATGCACATCATAAGTGTGACCCTTTTGAGCTTTGATTCTTCTTATGCGAGTTTTTTCACATTTAGACAGTTGCATGAGTCCTGATTTAACTCTAGCTTTCGATGTTTATTAGTAAATGGTCTTATATTTTCTTCACAATGTGCATTATGCACATCGTAAGTGTGACCCTTTTGAGCTTTGATTCTTCTTATGTGAGTTTTTTCACATTTAGACAGTTGCATGAGCCCAGATTTAACTCTAGCTTTCAATGTTTTAATAAACAATATAGGGCCACTTTCTCTTTCTCTTTCTCTGTGTTTGTTATGCTCCCTTCACTATTCTTTTCGTGTGCTGCTGGCTAAAGGATTACAAGTTGCGGCAGACAAAATAAGGCCCTACTTCAACAAGCTTTCAATCTATTTACTACTCAAGAATCATGCTAATATTCCAAATTCAACATAGCTAAACTTTTGGTTGTCGCACACCACTTGGCTACTTCCTTTCAGTTTCTAAACATCAATCATGGTTCATGATAATCGGATATGTTTTGTAAGGTTTTAAAAATTAAGAGTTATCCTCTTGAGACTACAAAAATGATTTTAGTCATCAAAATTTCATACAGTTTGCCTTGTTTCGACTTGCTTTCCATATGTTAGTGTCGACTTTATATGTATATTCGTTTCATGAATATCATATAATGAAAACTGCATCATAGTATGCTTGCTACATGATAGGTTTCAACTGCATCACATTTAAAAGTGTCGAGTAACCAATTTGCATCTGTAAGAGCCTCATCAGCACACCAAAGTGCATAGGCTATGAACCTTGCGATGTGTCATTACTTCATTTTATGAGGCCTTCTTATGCATGGATTGAAAAAGAACCTGCTGCCATATTCCAAAAAGAAAAGCAATACAAATCAACTTTAAAGGAGCATAAGAAAATGATAAGGAAGATTTTTATGTTTATTAACTTAAAGAAAACGTGTGCACATGCTAATAGCATAAAAACAATGAAGAAAAGAGCATGGAATGGATTGGATGCCATATCTGCCAGGCTGCAATGCATCTTCAAGTTATTAGATTTGTAGACAAATTATGTAATGAGAAGAGGACAAAAAGAATAATATTGCTTGGAAAAAAACAGAGGTAAAACAACACCAAGATACATCATTTAAATGCAAGGAAATGAATAAGCAAAATAATCATCTCCATGGTGCTGTAAGTAATAAGAGATACCACCAACATATGGTGCTGTAAGTAGTAAGAGATACCACCAACATGAATAAACTTGCCACCTACATATTCAGAGATTCCTTCCATTTCCCAAGAAATTTCAAATGTACCTCTTGCAAAGCAACTGCAACAGGAAAAATACACAGGAGAAATGATAAAATGCTCCGAATCCATTTCTTCACAAACTCTTGGTTGAGCTTCATTGGCTAGCAATTTTCCTCATTATGAAAATACAATGCATACAAAATGTCGGACATATCCATACGTCACACAAGATACATGATTAATGGCTCATGTTGGCTTCCAATGAATCCTCAGCTTAAAAGATGTCCTTTTTCACACACTCGTAAATTGAACCATAGAAAGAAATGCTCCTAATCCCTTTGTTCACAAGTTTTCATGCAAGGAAAAGCTTAAAAATCTATCAAAAAGAACTGGAAATTCAAAAAATCCTGAAATTTTTTCACAAAACACCAAGAATCAAATCCAAATTCAATTTTATTGCACAAGGCATACATTGAAGAGAGAAAGAAGAAAGAGATAATTGTCATGGTGCTGGTGTCTTGAAGGCGTCATTAGGCTCTATATTGGCATACAACTTGGCATATAACTAATGCATTCAAGTGTTTGAGGACACCGCTAGGCATACACCTTAGCAGCAAGGAAAGCTAAGCATTAACAGAGAAAAGAAAAAAAAAAAAGAAGAAATAGATGATTGAGATGGTGCAGATGCACATACCTTGACAGTCTCATCTGGCAACCATAAAGCAGTGTTTGAAGACAGAGCTAGACATAGTGACATAGGGAGAATACAAAGCATTTTGCCAACAACACCATTACCTGATCTTATATGTGTATGTGTGAATTGTGAAACACACAAATCTTGTTTACCAAGAAGAACAGAAGAAAATGAAATTTATGATGATCCCAAATATTATTGAAAAGGGGATTAGTTTTCCACCCACGGTTGGACCTAGGAGGTGTAAAACCATTTTCAGGGTTTTCTTGAAATGTTTATATATTCAAGACTTACCTAGATCCCATGTTGTAATATTTACTTTTTCAATGTCAATAGAGGGAAGCCCAGAAGTGCCTAGCAATTAACGTTGCTTCAATATTAAACAAGTGGAAATGCAAACTAGCTGAACAATATGTGGACATGATAGCAAAGAATACTCACCACCTGAAAGACCAGCACCCACATGCTGAAAAGAAGAGATTTTCTGGTTGGAAGGAGACGAAGAGAGATGAACATGGCAAGTAAGGAGAAGAAGCATAAATGCACATAAAAAAAAATGAGAAAAAATTCCAACGAGAAGAAAAAAACAATTGAATATGATAAGAGAACAATACTCACCTGAAGAGGGAAATCAATACCATGGAGAAAGAGAGACAGAGTCGAAGAGAGAGGGGAGACCCAATTTTGAAAAGTTTTTAACCCTCTACTTAAACCATGTAGACCCTTCACAAACAAAAAATATGGAGATCAAACACAGAAAAGCCAAAGCCAAGCATGGCCTAAATGTAATTCCAAACTGAACCAAACTCCACTAATTTCAGTCTGCCATAAGAGAAGTTAACAAGAAGAAGAGAAATCAACCAAAAACAAAAAGAAAAAGGTTCTATCCTGCACCTCCTCCCCGGCAAACTAATTGGCCATCCCTCTTCCACTTCCCTAAAACCTCCAAAGAAAGCATTTTTGCTTGAAGTAGAAAATACATGGTTGCTTCTCATCAAGGACCCCTTCAAGCATCATAGTGTTATGATTTAATACTCTAATAAGAACAAATAGCCTTAGGTTTGACCCTACTTTGGTGAGACAGCAGGGATTAATTCTGGGAAAAATAGTTCGATGCAAAGGGGGATGAATTTTGTTTGAAAACTTTGCTTACACTTTTTCATGAGCAAAAGGTGAGCAATATATCAATAGGATCACAACTTTATTTGCCAGAATCTCTAAGAATTTCAACTTGAGCTTTGTGAGTGCAAGTGTTTGTTCTCTTTTACCTAAAATATTTCATGAGTATTAAGATGTACCTCATGGCAATGCTATCAAGCTTCTTGAATGGAACTCTTTACATCTCTAGGATATGAACATAGAGGAGTAATTCTCATCCTCATAGAAAAGCACAACAAAAGAGTAAACATTGACTTGGAATCTCGCATGTACAAAAGATTGTTGCAATTGATACTTGAGATTTTGACCCCCATAATTTTACAATTCCTGACAGGTATCATTTTTTTTTCTTTTCTTCTTCTTTTTTTTAGCACTTCTGAGGTTTGCTTGGAGGAAAGACCATTCCATCACCTTCAGCTTAGTGACAGTACAGAAATTCCCCCCCTTTTGGTGCCTTTCTTTTTTTTTTTTAAGCACTTTTGAGGTTTGCTTGGAAAAAGCTCATTCCATCACCTTCAACTTAGTGACAGTAGAGAAATTCCCTCGCGAGAAAACCCATTCCATCACCTTCAGCTCAGTGACAGTACAGAAATCCTCCCTCTTGGTGCTCTCATATATATATATATATATATATATATATTTATAAGCACTTTGGTGGTTTGCTTGAAAAAATCTCATTCCATCACCTTCAACTTAGTGACAGTAGAGAAATTCCCTCGCGAGAAAGCCCATTCCATCACCTTCATCTCAGTGACAGTACAGAATTCCTCCCCCACGGTGCCCCCCTATATTTTTTTTTATAAGCACTTTTGAGGTTTGCTTAGAGGAAACTCATTCCATCACCTTCAGCTCAATGACAGTAGAGAAATCCCCAAGCCCCCTGCTCTAGGTGCTCTTGTTTTTTTGATATCCTGTCAGAATCTTATAGAATATGAGGGTTTCTTCTCATAGTATTTCCTTGTTGAACCCTTGCAAATGCCTGATTGTCAAAGTCAATGTAATATCCTTTGCCAAGCTTTCTCAACTTCATCGAACTTCACCTCATTGCTCATATCGAAGGTCATCCAAAATTCCATACAACCAACTGATAGCAACAACTTGAAATTTCTCCCCTTTCTCAAGGAAATATCAAGGGTAAATAAAGATATATCTTGATGTAGACATGGCACAGTGATGAAGCCCGAATAGAATTCTTAGAGATTACAAACAAAAGAAAAGCTCTCGACCATAGATTGGTATACTGCTCAACAGATTATCTCTGCTCATGAAATTAGAACTTTACAAAATCAAGATTTCGATGACAACAAAGAAACAACTTTGAGAAACCTTATTGGGAAGTGGGTTCCAAAATATTGAAACCGACCAATTTGAGAAAATTCACTCATTAGTCGGACTTGAACTTATATAATATATTAAAACTTTCTCAAGGCGAGCTACATCGACGCAGAAACTCTTCGCCTCAAGGTAGAGGGTTTTTCTGAAAAATCGTCCACCCCGAAGAGAAAGTTTCAAAGAAACTCTCTCAAGCCTCAAACCCTCTGCCTAGAAGGCAGAGGATTTGTAGAGGAAACCTTTTGCCATGAGGCAAGGGTTTTCTCTGAACTCTGAGACCCTCCGCTTGAGAGTGTTTCAGAGGAAACCCTCTGCCTCGAGGCAAAGGGCTTCCTCTGGTTTCAGAAACCCTCGAAAGAGGGTGTCTAGCATTGAGAGCGAGAGAGAGAGAGAGAGAGACATACCTCTTACCATGGTTTCGTGAGTGGTTGTCGGAGATCCGCTCCGGGGACGCTCCGGTGCATCGCTGGTTGCTGGTGAATCGAGAGATGAGAGAGACCTTGAAAGATCGAGAGACGAGAGGGGAATTGACGTTGAAAATGAGGAAAGAAAACGAGGAAAGTATTGCTCAAAACAAAGAACCGTTGCGATAACCTTGTTTTTTCGTTTCAAATTTTATCTCTTAACATTTAATGGGAAAGGCTATAAAAGGGAAGTAAAGGCTTCCCTTGCATAAAACATTATCGAGAGTTTGAGAACTTTATGCACTCTTTTCATATGTTCTTTCACTGAATTTAATAGTCAAAATTAATGAATATGAATATAACTTCAAAAGCAAATTAAGGAGAATGTTCATGTTCGAATCCAGTTGGTTTATTATACATAAAGGAACTGAATCTGAATCTCAGTTAAATCAAAATATTTATCTTTTCTTGCTCTCGCTTTTAAAGATTGATCCGAGAACTCGGATCAGACTCCTTCATCATAGTCGGATCTGAGTCCCGATTACCAATTTTGGTAAGAGCCTGACCGGTGTACACAATTACTATTTATTTATCCACCGGTTGCCTTTTCTCAATATCTTTAAATGATGTTTTATTCACGAAAGTTGATTATTTTTCTCCCAAATTTTAAAAACAATGATGGTTTTTAAAACATTAAATTTTAATTAAATAAAAAAATATAAATGGGATCTCTATGTCTAGAAATATGAGCTTGTCTTACCAAAATATATGAAGAACAAGGTCGTTGACTTGAAAATCAAATCCATATGTGCAACTAGCTAGTTTTTATAAAATGACACTTGCAATAATATATGAGGAAGATTTTACATTTTATTTGTTCAAGTATCCTTGATTGATCATGAAAATGTCTTTGCCTCCCTCTTGACGGAGTAACTCAAGTACCGAAAACAATCCATATGGAAGATACTACCGACTCAGGTGCCACCATCTTATGACTCAGGTCTCTCTCTTTCTTTTGTGATTAATGTTGGATGAAATCGATGACGTTGTATTTATTGAACACAGTCTGTTGAATTAAATCGTGAAATTTAATAAATGTTTGGTAGAATCTTAGAATTTAGGGATTTATTGAACTTGTGACCAATGCATGAAATCGGCCCTCTCGTAAGTATATTGCTCAAATTACAGAAAGTAATTTTTTTCCTTATAATGTATTAATCTTTGATATAAAATTGTTAATAACAGCTAAAAAATTTTTGTCGGCATAACTGGCAAAACATGTGATCGTTCATTTCGAATTTTGACGTGAAAAAAATGTCATTTTCGTGTTACTTTTTTTATTTTTGACATGACCTTATATATTAGACTATTTTTGCCCTGCTTCACTATGCATCACTTAGCTATGCCTCACTTGCTTCACAGGCTTAGCGCATCGCTTCGTCTTGTTGCTTACTACTAGCTAAAATTTAAAGATACAGCAGCCAGACCAATGAAATTTGGCAACTGTTGAAAAATACTCTATGCACAGGAAGTGCATACTGATAAGATTATGACAAATAACTCAAATCCAAGCAACCAATTAATACTAAAATAAAATTTAAATATTTACCTCAAGAAGAGACTGAAAAAAGGCTCCACATAATCATGCTTTCCTCTCCTTTTTCTTTGGCTAACAAGACAAGGGTTAGGCAGAACCCTCCAAGATTATACCAACAGAGTAGCACCCTAAAGTATTTTTATAAGAATTAGTCCAAATCAGCATGAATTGGCAAATGGACTCAATCAGATGCAGTGGTTAAGTCCAAGGGTTTAAAAAATCTATCAATTTTTTGGCAAAATAGCTTGATATGAATTGGCAAATAGACCCTTGTTTGCAAAACTTTCCAAACCTCACATTCAAAATTAACTGTCAACCATGAAACTCAACTCTAATCCTTAGATGCATCATGTAGCTAAGGGTAGATCGTTATATGGCCTATCATGACAATAAGGACATCTCATTAAAAAATTCTATGTTCTGAAGATCAAATTAGATTTTAATAAGACATTACTTTAAAAACCTAGAACTTTTGTATTTTATTCTTACGTTAGGATGAAGATGATATTTAGATACTTGACAATAGAAAGGTAAATCCTAGTCTTTAGCTTTGGTGAAGCCGTCATATGCAGTCAAGCATCTGACCAATGGTTCAGGTCTCATCTCCCTTTAAAAAAAACCCCACGTAACACTTTTGTAAGTTCTGCAATTTTAAATTGACAAGACTTCTTTCCATCGAGTCCATTTTAACTTAGAACACCCTTTCTATTCCTTTCTCCTCCCTCCAAACAGAGTGTTATAGTTCAAGTGTGACACCATTTACTTACGGATCAGACTTTTAACAACATTGACAAAATTGTTAATAACAGCTAAATTCTTTTTGTCTACACAACAACTGGCAAAACAGTGTCGTCGCTTAGCAATGCTTTGCTTTCACTATGCATCACTATGGGTCGCTTAGTTATGCCTTGCTTTCACTATGCATAGCTTAGCTATGCCTCCTTGCTTCACAGGCTTAGCGCATCGCTTGGTCTTGTTGCTTACTAATAGTTAAAATTTAAAGATACAGCCAAAGCAATTATGAGGCAACTGTTGGAAAAAAATTTGCAACGTTTTTTCGTTTTTAAAAACATGCAAATCAATGGTAGCCAACTTACAATTTTTTTAAACTCGTTTTCCTTGCTTTTGCACTTTTCTTTGTTGTTGAAAGGAAGGTCAACCGTCGAGGGTAAAGCGTAAAAAGAAAACGACGTTTAAAAAGAAAATTGGGTGTGTCCGCATGTGGACGCTGGTACGTGACCCAAACTGCCGTATCCGTGTGACACAACATGTAGATCATTAGTCCTACAAGATCCATAAATTGTTGGATGTCGATCTTGGTATGAGACTCAATCAGTGGTTTTCTCAGATATAGAAATTGTTAGAATGGGATCAGGTATGAGGTCTAGATCGGTGGTCTCATCTGATATGAAAATTGTTGGATTTGAAACTAGCAGTGGGCCCGCATCAACGGTCTTATATGATCCAGAAATTGTTGCATTTGCTGCCGGTAATGGGCTTGAATTTAGAATTGTTGTGGTTTTCGATCAATGTTGATATCAAATCCAGAAATTGTTGGACTTCGCAGTGGTTATGGCTCTGGACCAGTGGTCTTAGCTGATTCGAAAACGTTGGACATGGATCCGGATCAAGGGTCTTGTCTGATCCTTAAATTGTTGGATTTCGATACGTAATGGGTCTACATATGTGGTATTACCTGATAAAAAAATGTTGGATTTCAAATTAGTAGTGGGTTTGCTTCTGTGGTTTTATCTGATTTTGAAATTATTGGATTATGATCTTATTGCAAGTTTAGATCAGTAGTCTTATCTCACCTAGAGATTATTGGACTTGCATATGACTCTGTGTCTGGATTAGTGGTCTTCTCAAATAAGAAACTGTTGATTTTAGATCATGTTGTTGTCTGGATCATTGGTCTTATATGATCCAAAAATTGTCGGACTTGGATCTCGTAATAGATGTAGATCATTGGTCCTATGAGATCCATAAATTGTTGGACTTTGATTTTGGTATGGGCCCCGATCAGTGGTCTTATCTGATCTAGAAATTATTGGAATGGGATCGGGTAGGGAGTCTAGATCGGTGGTGTTATCTGATCTGAAAACTGTTGGATTTGAAACTAGCAGTGGGCCCGGATCAATGGTCTTATATGATCCAGAAATTGTTGCATTTACCGCCGGTAGTGGGCTTTGATCAATGGTCTTATTTGATCATAAAATTGTTGGTTTTGCATTTGGTTATTTCAAGGAATTCATCAAAATGACAGTAAGGGTCTTCTTGACTATGTCAAACAAAAAAAAGATGTTGTAGTTGTATAAATGATGACTTGATTTCATATTGAGCAGCTCCTCCACTGATTCCCCAATGCAAGAGTAAGGCAACCAGAAAATATCACGTGAGAAGTCTAACATGGGTATCGTCACTGCTTGTGACATGATTATTTCCTTCCTTAACCTTTGGTTTTGTCCCATAAGACATATTAAACGAACTAGATAAGCTCCACTTCCACATGAATAGATTGCATCACCTTGTGTATTCCCTTTCTTTATGGGTATTTCATTAAAATCTCTGCAAGCTTTAATTGTCATGTACTTAATATTTTCAAGCACATGTCTATATAAAAGCAACATCATGACACTAAGTTCCTGCCAAATGATACTTGAACTGAGTAATTCCTCCTGAGAATGGTACATTGCAACACTTGTAAGCCACTTTCCCATCTTAAATTAGATCTCCATAAGACCGACCAAAATACGTTTTTGGCCCTAGATGATTGTAGTTGTATAACTGATGACTTTATTCCATGTTGACCAGCTCCTACATGGGTTGCCTAATGCAGCAGTAATGTAAGCACCAAACACCCATTAAAATGTCTAACTGCCAATGCCTCTCACATGATCATTTTCTTCATTAACCATTGATTTTGTTCCAGAACGCTTCAGAAAGAAGGATTCACATCCTCCAACAGTTCTCTAGTCTCTCCTTGCAGTCATCTCCTCACTTTCATGGACTTCACAAAGACGCTAGATAATGATGCACACGTACGATGCCACTTACCTACATAAAAACCTAAAAACAACCTAAAACTAGCTAAATCCTAGGCTAAGAACACAAGATTCACACAAAATTTAAGGAAAACACACAAGTAAGACTGCTTTGTAGACAATGAAGCAAACAGGCTTACAACAATAAAAACTAATCATAAAAACTAGACAAAACAAGCTTCCAAGAGACAAAAAAGTTGCTCTGCACATAAAAGGTAAAATTTGGGCAAAATCAGGTAAATTTTAGAAATTTTAAGTTTGTGCAACTAGGTAGCAAGAAACAACCTCGAACAAAAATTCTATAATTTCCAATCTATAGGTCCAAAAATTTTGAAATTTTGAGGGTACAAAGTTTTATATTTTAAACAGTTTTTAATGTGGTGAAAATTCTGTCAAAGTCAAAGAACAACAGGTACAATTTCGAGGATACTTCAAAAATGATCCTCAAAATTAAAAAAAAAATCTAAATTCTTCAAAAAAAAGCTATTAACTCAACAAAAACAAAAAGAAGCAATCAATTTCAAACATCAAACACAAATATCTATGATACTCTATCCCCACCTGTCTAATCACTCCTTCCTTGCACTTTAAGCTCCATAACTTCAAGAAGGAAAGCAATTTAAAACCAATACATACCTTTCCACCAGTGCCCTGCAATGTTAATGAGAAACATTCAAACTTCTAACAAGAAAATGATGACATAGTAAATAATGTTGCAAATCCAACTTGAGGCCCAACCAAAAGCTGGTTTCTATTTGACAGATATCAAAGTAGTTACATATAGAAAAGCATAATTTTCAAAAGGCAGTTCTATATTTAAAACAGAATTTTACAAAACTGCTTTGCTCATTCAGAAAATTGTAAATTCCAAACATACAAATCCAACAAAAGAGGCCCGACCCAAAACTGGTCTCCATTTTACAGAAAAAGAAAACAGAATTTCTTGATGTGATTTCATAATTTAAAACAATTTTTTAATATGCTGAAAATTCTGTCAGAAACATATATAGCAGCTGCTATATATCCAAGACCACTTCAAAACTGATTATGAAATGTAAAATGGAGTAAGGAAGGTGGGAGTAAGAGCAAGTTTAAACTCTTAAAAAGAGCCAGTCGCAGACTTTAGTTCTCAATCTTGAACTATGAGCGGTTAACCACCATGTACATCATCACTGCCATCCTACGATTCCGATTTTCTTGCATTTATCTACGAAAGAACAAAATTTCAGGAAGCAGCACCGGATCAGAAGTGCCCTTACAGACGACCAGAACAATGAAATACACGTCCTTTCCAAGGGAAGGATCCAAAACCAACCATAAAACTACAATTTACTTCGTGGGTTTCATCATTTACCTTGTATTTTATTGAAGTTTATCGATCAGAACGGATTAATCGGAAACAAAAACATGTCTAAATCACGACCTAAAAAAGAAGAAGCAGGAAAAGTGTCTGAGATTCACTGGGGTCACAAAATCAAACATGGAGAGAAGAGGGTTCTGCCGATCGGTGCTGTAGACCAGGGAGCCAGAGCTGCCTAGATTAATGGCGACGAATCCGGTTGCGTTGGAAGCTAAGTAGTCGATCAGAGCCCTGCCGTTTTTGAGGCAGCAGAGAATGGTCTCTTGAGCTCCTGTTGGGCTCTTGGCCACCGATTCCTCAAACACCGCCAACATCCTTCAAGCCGAGCGAGCGACAGAGACAGAGACGAAGCGCAAGAGAGGAAGAAGAAGAGGGGGGAGATCATCAATGGACGAAATAACAAAATAACCTATACCGGTGATGATGACAACTGGTGCAGATCTATACCAGTGATGATTACGACAACCGTATAGATCTATACCGGTTCTTCCTGGTAAGATGATTTTGCTACGTCTTATCCAAGTATCTCAAATACGAATTTAGGATCTCAATTGTGAGACTGGTTTATAGGAACTGCCAAGACTAGTAGCTTACCGAGAAAAAAATTGTATCGAGAAGATCTCTGGTTGTGAGGCGACTCTGTTTCTGATCTGAATGTTATTGGATCTTATCTTATTTATGATTCCACAAACCATGGAACGTGGACAATCTTGAGATTCATACGCTGAGAAGAACAAAAAATGGTCATCTTGACTGGACGGCCGCAATCCGGCCACTTTCCTCTTCTTATTGACTGTAGAATCGAGGAAGAGAATATACATACATATATATAGAAGGACGTATATAAATAAATGTATACGTTCTTCACTTGATTCATCACGCCCAGAAACCAGAGTCAAAGAAGAAGAAGAGGAGACATCATTTCCTTTTATGTCTTATTCATGGTGTGTATCTCTCTATCTCACATAAGGGGGACGGGGGACATCACGTGCATCTTTTACTGCATCACAAGAAATGAAGAAGAAGACAATCTAATTTCAACTTTTCCCGTTTCATATTCACTACATGTGAACTTTTATCTGACCCTTCTTTTTGTGGATGATGGGATTCTTTCTCTTTTCTTTGTATTTGGATTTTCTTTTCTTGTTCTTTTCTTTCTTGGGTTTCTGATTTGTAGATTTGGATATTAAATGATTAATTAATTGGTTAATCAGGGAAGATGGATCCATACGTCGTGATTTAACGCACGAACTATGAACGCAAGAGCAGTATCGCCAAAGGTCTCTCTCTCCTTATGGTATTGTATTTAAATCTTGAAATTGATAGTAAATATTTACATTCAACATTTTCCTCTTCTCTTCTTTTTTCTTCTTTTGCAATGTATTCGCAAATGTTATATGAGGTTAAATGTAATTTTCCTCCTATTTGTTTGATTTTTTTTTATGACAAAAGATCAAGGAAGCAACCCTGTGTGGAACGAGAAAATCAGTTTCCCTGTGCAACTTCCGTGTGTAGATGAACAGTTCAAGTTCGTGCTAAGGATTTAAGACAAGGATACGTTCTCCAATGATGATTTCGTCGGCGAAACTTCGAAAGCTTTTATTCTTCTTTCATTTTTTTTTTCTATTGATCATATGATGCATAAGTATGTGTCTCCAATTGTACAATTATAGAACGATAGGCAACTAATTAGCCAATCTTTTGCTCCTAATCTCAAAACTGATTAAGGACTCTCAAATATGGACTCAAGTTAAGAAGATTATCACTCGGATAAGGTGTTTGAGGTTCCCAACATTGATCTAAGTTCCAACCCCCAGAAAGAACAATTTATACAATATAAGTGAGTTTTTAACCTGAGAAAGTCCTCCTTTTGGCATTTGTTCAGGAACTTGTTACCTAAACTGATAAGTTCATCAGATTTTTTTTTTTGAGAATTAGGGATAAAAGGTCATTCCTAGACTTTCAATAGGCACCAAATCTTGGTGGAACTATTGTGAAATACCTCAAAGTGAATCTCTGCAAGGAAATGCATCTCAAATATCTATTTTTTAAGTTGTGAATTGGAATTCATCGGTAAAGAGTTCCATCAAACTTTTGGTCTTTGATTACCAATTGATGGAATTGATCACTAAAGAATTGAGATTCTAATGAGATTTGAGATTCATCACTAAAGAGTTAACAGTGAAATCTCTCGAACTTCTTGGTACCAACTTGCGCTATAACCAACGATTTGAGATTCTAATGAGAGATCAACTCAGCACAAAATTTTAAAGCTTCAATACTTGAATGACAATCGACACTGCCACACTGAGCATGTTTTAAATTTCAAGATTTGAATAATAAGTGTGAAGAACAGCTATTACCTATTGACTGTCATTACTTTTAGTTGTTTCCTTTAATTTTCATCCTGTTGGGATTACAGGAAGAACAGACAGAGACAGGGAATGGTTATGCGGACCAAGATGAAGATTTGGGAGGATGGGAAGAGAGTTTTAGGGATTGATGATGTTGAAGTTAATAAACACGCAAATTTAAGTACCTTTGTGGTATTCAAGCTATGTTCATAGATTGATTGAGACCCCAAGAGTTTGGCACCTATGCCTCTGTCTGCAAGTTATGTTTCTCTCTGTATTGTTGAACGATTTCATGAAATTTAGTTGAAAGTAAGTAATCTGCAAATTCGGTTCCATTTTTACCAATCATCCTTCAAATTAGTGAGCAATCTTCCTGGCCCGCATTGTTCCTCTTACTTACTACAGTAGTCTTGCAACAGGAGATGCAAATGGATCTGTTCTAATCAAATATCACATCTCGAATGGACTATGGACCCATTATTTTCACATTCGGATCATGAGAAAGGAACTGTGTTACTCCTCGAATCGGATGTGGGCTTTGCAAAATTAGATTTAATTCCAAGGCTTAATCCATGCTTCAAAATGGATTAGGCTTTGATCTGGATCCGATTTTTCGAGCTGAATGCCTCTTGCGACCTTTTGTCAGACCCCATCTCTTCTCGGCTACTTCCTAATACACCTTTTAATAGCACAAAAGCTGTTAGGTTTGGATCCGATCTCCGTGAACTGGATAGTTTCAGAAACACATACCATTGAGACTTAATAATAGTATTCTGGATCTGGATGCAGACTGATCCACATCCGACCTGATTGCAGACCAGTTCAAGGACATAGGCATCATGAAGGTGGATTTTCGAAGAGACCTCTTCACTACAATACAAATATAACTTGGCTCTTGGAGTATGCAACATTGGCTAAAAGACACAAGAACATGTCCAAGTTCTTATCTGGTTACTTATTTAAGAATAAACACATGATAGGGGACATGGAGGGAGACCAAACTGAACCATCTCAATCACAAACAGGCTCCTCAATATGCCTGGACGTCTTTATCCCCGATAGTAGGATCCAAACAGGTCGGATTGGATCTGGATCTAAATAGGAAGGAAATTGTACGCGAATCAGAGAAACGCAGAACGTCAAGACCAGAGCGGCCTCTTCAGGTTCCGACTGAAGAGTGTTTGATTCACCTTCCAAAATCCGAGTTTACAGTATTGGCTTAAGGTGTATTCCTAATTCCTTCTTGAGATTAGTAGTAAAACTATACTTGAGTACATTTCATAGATGCAGATGGCAGCCAGTGGTGGAGGTTCATGTGGGCTTGTGTGGGCAACTGCCTACACAAACCCACACAAAGCGGCGTTTGATTGTCCTTGATTTAAAATCCTCGGGATTTTAGAAAACATGAACTTAAGATCCTTTGTTTGATGAACTATCAATTTTCTTGTGGATCCGTCAACAAAAGTATCTCACATCAGTCAAGGCGTTGCTAAGGTACAAGATGTTCTGCCAAACGGCCCCTTTTTAAGTATAGAATTCCTGCTTTCTAATGACAAAAAATCATCAGGCTTACAGCATGTAGAATTCCTATCAATTAAAACGTAGGCTTGTTTGCCTGATTTAGACGTCTGCATGTTCTTGGCATTACATCTTTTTTAGAAGACCGTGGGATTAGTTTCACAAAAAAAAGCTTGTCCATTTAATTACAAAATGCAAATGCAGTTCTGTTTGCAGTAACGTTCTTGCTCTAATGAAAAAAATGCGTGGTCCGATGCACCTCTTTTCCATAAATAAGTTGCAGAAAAAATAAATGCAATTCATGTGAATAAAGCGCCTGCACTTTTGCCTTTTTCTGATTCAGTTAGGATAGTTATGCAATTGAGTCGTTCTGAACTTACCTACTTTGCCTCCGGTTGAACTCGAGTATATTACACATATGCATGTGTGTGCCTTAATGGTGCATGTGCATTATGAACTTGAACCAAGCTAGAGCTTGGTGTGCTCATCGGTTCAATCCGGGCTCGCTCTCCTTTCCTTTTTCCTTGTCTCCAGGGTTTGTAGCTACATTAGCTTGCTCAATGGTTGGCTCGCTTTGTAATAGTCAACTGGCAAGGGCAGAGCCAAAAAATTTTGGTTAAGCGGGCACCAGCTATATAATTTTAAAATTGTAAATGAGAAAAACTGTTATGAAATTTCGTTATGAAAATAAAACTTTTTGTGAGCATGCATGAGCAATCGCCCGCACCATGCCCACACATGTCTACGCCCTTGGTCACTAGTCCAACCAACTACGCCAAATCCCTTGAGTCCTTCGTAGACACCTCAAACACTTCCAATTTATGCCACACCTCAAACACTTCCAATTTATGCCACAAGGACATGCAATTGTTGTAGCTTTTGAGATAATTACTATTTATGTTTAAGTTCAAAAAACTTTATTTTATTGATAACTACACATTTTGAACGCCTTAATATGTGCCCTTATATTCTCTTTTCTAAGAAAAAGTACATTTACATTACGTGACGACCATTGGAAAAGGACATGAGTCCAAACAAGCCCATGAAAAGATGGGCACACCTTTACCTAAACCTTGACTAAGCTTTGAGTCCAAACCAAAGTCTCCAAGCATTCATTTTTCCCACTTGAGGAGAGCCTGTCTGTTTCTCCAAAAATGGAAAGAAAAACAACCGATAACAATAGTTTATTCATTTCTTAAGTCAAAATCCAAACTAGCCCATCCCATGAAATCATGCCCATTTTTTTCTTGTCACCATTCGAGATCTGACTGTACTCTTCTATATCCCCGCCATCACCAACCTTGTCAGACACTGAGATTCTTGCACTCTGGTGAAAAAAAAAGAAGAGAAAAGGAACCCTAAATTTTTACTGTTTTACTGTGCGGTTTACTTTGGTAGGAAAAAGAAAGGGAGCATTTATCCCCCAACCAGATGCAGCTTTCCCCACTTCCCTTCTTGATACAACCCACTTGAAGTGAAGGTGGTCATGCTTTTCTTGTCATGAGGGTGACCAAAGGTTGTAGGTGGAGGCATGTGATCCACTCCCAAATTGAAGAAAATCACGGCCACATTTTTGTTCAATCTGTATTTTTTAGATTCTTTGTTCCAGATTGGTAGTGCCAAAGAATCGTGTTTGATCCAACCTGACCCGCATGAAGAAGGTTACACCCAAGTTCTGATTAAAATCTGATTAAAGAACTCATTTGTCTTTGACGAGTAAGTTGGGGTTAACCGGACTACGAATTTTCGTTAAAAAATTGTATGTGGACGTTGAACTCTCTATATCTTTCCGACTTGAAAAGATCTCAGACGCTCCCTCGTTGCCAACTGGATTTAACTTGTAGTTGGCCACTTGGGCTTGGGTCTTGACCATTTTGCTATGTTGAATTTCGTTCTGGACTTAGCACGCTGTGTGTGTAGGTACAAGCCCTTCAGCACCGCTGCACCAGGCTTTTTCATCTTTTTAATTCGCCACGGTTTTCCTAGTTTAACCATCTTTGTTTTTTACTGTTTTAATGGCAGTGATATGGAATTCAAGATTTCCCATTTTTGGCCTCCTGCGAAACAGATTTCCGGAATTTCTGTACTCACCGTTATTTTTCTCCTTATTCTTTGTTGAAATTTAAGTCACTTTCTGTCGGGTTTATCATGAAATTGGTCGACTTGTTGAAGCAGAGCAGTAAGATGGAGCAGAGGAGGATGGAGTTGCAACAGGAGGTACTGCAAGTTCTTCAACATTACGTAAAATGTTTATCTGGGAATGTTTTTCTGTCAACTGTAAGGAAGATGGCTCTTGCTTGATGAGTTTAGTGGTCTCACTGTGGAAACGTACTTCTGTAATTGAGTTTTCTCGTGGTTAATTAAATTCGCCATGAAAAGAGATTTTTAAGTTCTCGACTGGATTCTTCCACATGAATTTGCAGAAATAGTAGTTTCATGTACAAATGGTCGCCGATAGAGAACTTTTGAAGTTTTCCAGAATGATTTCTCAAATGGGTTTTGTGGATTCAAGAATTTAGTGGGAGTAATAAAAGTTTGCCTCTGCTATTGAATGAGTTCATAAATTGCTCGGCTCCTGGAAGATATTTTGCTCCATTTCTTCCCGTTCCGTCTATCCAGACCATCTGATTTAATCTTTCTCCATCTCAGGTGGGTGAGTTGCAGAAAATCTTGAAGGAGCAACAGAAGTTGAAGAAGGTTCTGCAATATGCCCTTCATAAACCTCTGACGTCGCATTGTTACTTCTATCCATGTCTTCCACGCAAGGCATGAAGCTCGTCTTCTTATCCCAAATTGAATTACTTCACTGACCGACTCAATTTGTTCAAACATTTTAAATCTTCAGGTTCAGCTTCTTCTGTCAGAAATCACCATCGTGGAGGAAGAGATATCTTATCTTGAAAAGAAAATTAGTGAGCTCAAATTGCGCCTATATGAGGAAAAGATACAAACGCAAGAGATAAAATCTCGCGGATGGCACCGGCACCACGAGAACTTCTGCATGTTTCAGACTCAAAGTGCACCTGGGGACTTGGAAACGTCTTCCCCACAAAGAGAAAGGAAAACTTCGTGGAGCTCATGTTCTGAAACCAATCCTCTGTTCTGCGATCAAAACTGTACCGTAAAAGGTAGCCAGAGATTCATAACCTGATAATCGATGCACAAATTCTTCCAAGAAAGTGTCCTACATTGTGTAATTCCTTGTTTTTTGCCGCAGATGAAGAGGAACCAGAAAAGAGCAGTCAGAAAGATACAGAACCCGTTAGTGAAAAGCCCAACCAGCTCTCAGAAGAATTGGTGAAGTGTCTGATCAGCATCTTCCGGACACTGAACAAGACACCTTCACAGCTAGACTCTGTATCTTCAGCCACCATTTCCAAGCTAACACTTTCGTGCATGAGCTCTAGGAGCTTCGTTTCCAAGTCTTCTTTCAACGGAAAGCCACCAATCCCTCTCTGGCTTGATTCATATCCACTATCCGACCCTTACGGCGTGGCAGCAAATTACGACTGCTTACCAGGAGATATTGGCCCTTACAAGAACTACGTTCAGCTCACTCGGAATTCGCTGAACTTTAGCCAGATGCCCCAATGCATACCTTCTCTTGACAAATTAAGGTGCGTCACCAAGTCGCTTCTCCTCAGTTGCATGGTTGTTGTCAATCTAACTCCTCTGTTTCTTTTCAGGGACTTGATGGACAAGCTACGTACAGTGGACTTAAGGCTCTTGACTTACAAAAAGAAGCTGGCATTCTGGATTAACACATATAATGCGTGCATTATGCATGTAAGTTTTGCTAGCAAGATTTTATCAAGGGCATATTGCTGTTTGAATCATAATTAGTATCGTTGAGATATGCTTAATCTTTTCTTGCATGTCAGGCATTTCTTCACTATGGACTGCCTTCAACGACGGACAAATTGCTTGCTCTAATGAATAAGGTACCTCCAACAGCCGCTGTTATCGTGAAATTCAAATCCAGAACAATAATCTTCTTCTTTGAATGTGCTAAATTAAGAGCAGAAACTCGTGATTCACAGGCTGCTTTAAACGTGGGTGGTATAGTATTGAATGCATTGGCAATTGAGCATTTCATTCTGAGGCATCCGTCTGACTACAAAAATGTAAGCTGCCATTTTCTCTGTTGTGAGCTAAAATAGCGTGTGTGATGGAAACTCTAAAACGTTGTTTACTTCATGGTCATGAAAAGGGATTAATGGATGAGAAAGAAGTACTCCTAAGGCGCGCTTATGGTCTAGGATATCCAGAACCAAATGTGACCTTTGCTCTTTGCCGTGGAAGCTGCTCATCTCCTGCGGTAGGTGAACTGCTCTTCTTCCAAGCGTGAAATTGACCTTATTTTGGTTGTGCTCCAAACAATTCCTACAACATGTTGTAACTTCACATTGTTACTTGAATCCTCGTCTTGAATATCCTTTCTGCTATTACTTGATTCTACAGAGAGTTGCTCACACTGTGTCAGCTACGTGAACTGACTTGAGATCTGTGGCAATTACAGATAAGGGTGTATACTGCAGAAAATGTGATGAATGAACTGGAGAATGCCAAAACAGAGTTTTTACAGGCTTCAATTGGAGTTACCATCAAGAAAAGGATAGTACTGCCCAAGCTTCTGTACTGGTATATGCGCGATTTTGCAGACGATCTGGAATCGCTGCTGGAGTGGATCTACAGTCAATTGCCAAGAACCACATCCTTGAGGAAGTCAATAATGGATTGCTTAAAAGGAGAAAGAAAATGGCCGATCCAGAAAATGGTAGAGTTGCAGCCGTATGTGTCTGACTTTCGCTACATATTGGCATTATCTTAGTCCATTGAATTCTCAGGTGCAAAGCAAAAAGGCAGCCAGCCATCTTCCACATCCCATTTCCAGTAGAATTTTGTGTACATATGCAAAATTTTAAAATTTTCAAACATGGAAATAAGTTGAGCTAATGGTGCAGAGTCGACCTCGAAGCATCCATTTGTACATGCGTTGTTTCGCAGTGTAAGAAGACGATATTAAATTCTTGAGGAGCCTATGCTGATCCTTTGTCTTCTTGGTAACAACTGTAGTATGTAAACAGTTAACAATAGAGAGGGCAGGGGTTGGTAGGCAGCCAGTTCCCATGGAGACATCAACATGCAAGTTGATATATAGTGAGGTGTTTCCCTAAGGTACCGTGAGTAGGCCCAGTACCTTAGTCCAAGGTTGCACAATTGGATGAAATACTCCACATAAAAATAGATCCAAATCTGACGTACTCGTGACAAACCTATACACATATTCAACCAGCCTTCTTTCAAATAAAAGAATCCCTTTAATACTTTTTACGTGACGTGAATTTTTCTTGAATTCAGAATGACCTCTCGTCTAACAGAAACCTGGCTCCCAATACAACCTTCGACCAAACAATAATCAGATCCCACAGGTCCAAGCCAACTCCATAAGCGGGTCGTCTCTATCAAGAGACTGGAGACCTACTAGGTTATTTGTAACCAAAAGAAAACCCGAGAGCCCGTTCAATCGAAGCTATGGTAAATTGCAGACAAGCACGAGTTTCTTAGACAACCATAATCACGCTTCGAAAGAACGAGAAAAAAGTTTAGCTATTAAAATGGCCAGCAAGTATTTCTCAAGACACCAGACCAATCATCGGTACCTCGGTTCAAAAAAATGGGGTTGATTTTGGATGAGCTATTACACTGGTGCTGAGGCTAATCACCCGCTTTATGTTATTCTGCTCAGGAATTTTTGTAGATACTGGAATCCTGGTTGCTATGGCTGGGATCCATTTAAAGTACCCTTTGTGCAGAATTAGAACCTTCTGGCGGTTTCACAGTGCGGCAATCTATTATTATCAACATGCCTATGAAATTCTGACGTATAAAAACAATACCGTGGGACGCATTCCTACTTCCCCGTAGTCGAAGATTTACTCCGACGACTGTAGAGTGCAACATACAAATGATAATGACATACGGGAAAAGAAACAAATAAAGTCTCAACCGAACAACTCAAAAACCGGCATATTTGCAAGAATAGCATTTGCTCCTCAAACGACATCATTCTCTAGTATCAGCTAGTTACAGGGAGAACACGACAAAACACATTTCCGTGTAATGCATGGACGCTTCTTCCTCTAAAAAAAATTCTGAAGCATCACCGCTTTTTCATGGGTCCAGTCATTGGATGCTCAATGTTGCATGAAATGAACCAAGAGATCCTGAGCGTCAGCCCCACACTGTTACCCATAAATGTGTTACAAGGGCCCTTCCTCATCTGGCCAAGAAATTCAAGTATATTCATCTAACTAATAAGCTATTCTACATTATTGCTACCAGAGCTGAACCCTTCATAGGTTTGCAACTGATATCTATTTCCCAGTAAGCCCCTTTGCTTTTCCATGTTCACTCAGTGACTGCGCAGAAGCATCCATAGCTTTTCCAAGTTACTCACGTGTGAGACCCATTTAGTCGTAAAAAACCACTAGACGTTTCCCTGCACCAACTATATGCAGACCCAACATATCTTGCAAAAAAGATCAGAAGATCCATGATCATTCTCCTCACTCTCAGAAAATCCAAAACGACCTTTTGAGCCTCCAAAGTTCACCACTTCTGACCCGATTCCTTGCTTTGTCGCTAAAATCAAATATTGCCACCACAAAAAGAACATGTTGCTGACACAAAAACTGAATGATAGCAAACCATACTTCTATCTGAATCTTGGGCACATCTTCATTATAAACCTCAAGCAAATACTGCACCTATCCTATTCAACAAGTTTAAACCAAATATGCTTTCCTCGCAGTTGATTCTTAATACAACTGTGAGAGGTCCACTGTATCTACCTTCAGCAGTAACAGTAAGCAGACAGGGAATAGAACTACTAGAGATTTCACAACCAAATCGCAAGCACAAGCCAGAAACATCATCAACGTCCTTCACATGAGCATCAGTTACAGAGACTGGTATGGTAACTGCGACCAGTGAAATATTTGCATTGCTGAGTATTTCTGATGCTAACCTCTGGGCCACCACAAGAACCTTGTCGCTGCTTGCAGAGCCATCAAATCTCTCAGAATGCAGATCACCAATGTGGGCAGTGAATGTACATCTGCTTAGATGGAAAATAACCATAATGTTTTCCCACGTCAATTGCAAGTGATCCACCAAGCAAAGACAAGATATCAAACAAGACAGTGAAAGGCATCAATACCAGGAAGAAAAAAAGTTTGTATATGCATAACAGAACCCATTTCAATGAAAAAGTCAACAATCAAGCAAGTATACAAGCATGTTACAATAATTAACAGTAGAAGGAAAGATTAAACAAACAATTAACAATGAAAAAGTGGTCATAATTGTTGAAGAATCATATAAATTCTAATCTCAACCTCCAGCAATGCATGCATATAAAAGACTCTAGCAAGATGGAAATTCAAATATCTTCCGCCGATGCAACCAATTCCTCTTATCTCCTTCCCATTCCCTGTCAAAACGGTAGGAACCAGGCCAAGACATGCATAATGGGATTCATTGAGACATTCAGATTGACCTAAAATTTTAAGAGCAGACCCAAACAAAAGTTGTTTCCTTTTCATGTCACAGCATGCGGAAAGATTGAGAAAGGAACAAATTAATCTAAAATTTGAATATCAATTCCAAACAAACAAACTTGCTTCTCATGTTATAACATTAGGAAAGACAAGAAAAGGAATCTCTGGATCTCATGGTAAGAATATGTTGAAGATTAAAGCACCATTAATTAACCAAGAACATGAAAATATCTCCTGCCCCAACTCATGTTACTTTATCATAACATCGTTCCCAGCATATTGGTCTTGATATGTAATTACACAATTTCCTCATCAATACAAGCTTGTCACACTACAGATGCTGCCACTTACATGCTGTGCAACCTCACAATAATGTAGATAAGACTTTCTGGAGAGCAATCAAAATTGTGCAACATTATAGACTACGTTTAATAGCGCCAAGGTGATAGACAGTATGATGCTATATGCAAATCAACAGGGACAACTCAACTAATAAGTTCTTTATGTTGCTTTGCCTGTTTTAATCTGATTCATGTCTACAAAAGCACCATTTACAAATGATCAGCCTTCATGGTGTAAAATGAAAAAAAAAAAAATGTGACATTCAAAGACAAAGTTAAGGGAAGTTACGACTTGAGATCCTAAGATACAGTATTTCATCCTTAACTACCAATAGCCTATGTTTAAGAACTTAAAAAAGCAGGGAACTTGTAATTTCTGCAAACAGAAAGAAAAAATTTACTAACCTTCGAGTATATTCAAACATTCCAGGAAGCTGAGATTCCTTATCAACAAAAGTTTTCAAATCCAAGAAAAGCGGCTTTATAAAATATCCCACGTCTGGCCGCAACTTAGCAGGATACTTCTTGCCACTGCAGCATATAGAAATCTTGATAGGCAAGAGATGATGGTGAAAACGGACATGCAAAAATCTTTTGATTCCTTCACCAGGATGAAGACAGGGAATTTCCTCCATTGGAACTATCCCTTGCATCTGAGTTGGCGTCACTGAGCTGCAAAGTGCAAGAAGAATCACTAAAGGAGGGAAATCCAATTCTCCTATATAAAATCTTGAGACAAGAAAGAAAAAGGCAAGGAGTATCACTGCATAAAAGGTAGAGTGTAGGAGTTAAATATTTACATTTCAGCTATTTCAAGTTTTTGAGCCACACTGTCTTGACTTTTACTTGAACCTTCATCCATCACAGATATTTTTGTCAATGGTTCAGTAGAATGGTTCTCAAAGTAAATCTCCAAACAAACAAGTTCTGGAGAAATGCCTGAAACCTCAGAGGAGAAAGAATATTCAACACCCAACCCATTCCCACTCGTGGGGTCTAACAGTTTATGGACTTTGGGTTTGATTGTTAGGTCAGTCTCCCTTATTGTAATTCTAGCTGTAGAAGGTAATGAAATCCCTTCTGCTGGACACCTTGGCTCAGACATGCTTTGTTGTTGTCCCAACCATGACTCCAGCTTTTCCTTAGATAACAATTCAGAAACATTCAGATGAGACGATGAAGAACCATTGCCGTCTGCAGCTTGATTCAGTTCGTTATACTCAGCATCAACATCTGAAAAATGTATTAGTGCACCTGAGGTCTGCATGTCCTCAACATCAGCAAGGAGTAATCTGCTAGTACCATTACCCCTTCCACCGTCAACAGAGGCAGCCCCTTCATTTTCATTAGAATCAGGCCCTTGAGAATCATAATCTGATCTCTCTTTTTCTGAAGATCCTGACAATGAGTCAGAATCACTTGACCCATTCTCAGTATAACTTGAGCCAGGAGAATTACATTTGTCACCAGTCACCTTTTCCTCATGAAGATCCTCCAGGCTACAATGAAGGTCAACATTTGCAAGACTACAAGGCTTGGGAAGTGATTCATAGCCCGGAGCAGGATGCAGCACAATATGTGAAAGAGATCCAGGAAGATAAAAGCGACTGCAAGCTGGAACATGTGAAATTGGTTTCACTTTCCTTCCCAGCATACTCTCTGCAAGCTCATAGTGCAAGCTTGGATTTAGAACAGGATGGGTTCTGCCGCCTTCAGCATTTTGAGAATTGACATGGCATGCTAGAAGTTTACTTACAATGCGTGCACGATCACGCACATCATAGTTCAAGTCACACCTTGCTAGTTCCAGTACATAAATAAGCACCTTGATGCATGTATGCATATCTTCAGTTTGGGAACATACTACGACCTGCAGAGGAAAGAAATATATATTTTGTATTTTGGTCAGAAATGACGCCAAATTATTGGTGTAGCTGTATACTGCAAAAGTATATTACATGGACACTCCTTAAGGATGCTGCACAGTGCCAACACAACAGGACGTAATTGCAGTCTCAAACACAGATAAAGCAGTGTTAAATGCAGTCATGCACTCATGTTCATTCTCATTTAAAATTGGAATTAGTCAACAAGGACCCATTTTATCTGGCAGATGAAAGAAAATTTTATCCTACTTTTGTGAGCTCATTGAGGCATAATTTTTTATTGTGGTAATTAAAATGCTTTTGCACAATAGTTACTTTTTCTTATCTGATATGCTGCTATTAGGGTCTCCAACTGCTCAAATAGCTTAACATTGTTGTCAAAAGTAAACTATAATATTCAGTGTAATTTAGCTCGTTAATTCTACTCTTCATGTATTAGTTAAAAATGTTTATTGATTTTCATCAATTATTTTTTATAAACCTACTCTATGATTTTGTTTTGTCATCATACTACTATATGCATGTGTGTGTATGCATCTGTCTTCTTTTAAACGTAGTAGAACAAACATCCTTCTATAAGCTTTCAACTGTGGAGTCAGTTTATAAATACAATTTCATTGTGTCGTTGGTATTGGACTTTTGAAGGTAAAATAAGTGATGTTCTTATATTCAGTTTGCTTTCCTGTAAATTTAAAGATTTAATTGCTTAACTTCTTCATGATAACATAGCTTCTTATGTTTAATATTATGTTGCTTGACTCGTTATAGCACATTTGACTTCATATATACTATATCTATCATTGACCCCGATCAATAAAATATTGTTTTATTCTTGAGTATCTTTTGTAGGGAGTCAACCACCTAAAACTGTTGACTTTATTTGACATGGACTGAGAAAGATCGGGATAGGATAGAACATGTGATTAAGGCAGGATGAAAGCAAAGCACATATATTATTCCAAACTTACTGAAAGGATGCCTCAACAGATAGACAACAATGACTTGAAAAGCCAGAAAATCGGGTGACTGAAAACTTAGACAACCATAGGCATTGATCACTTATGGCACAGTGTGGTTTAATGGCAGATTGGATCCCAGACTCGGACCCAGTTAGCCTTTGGATTTGGTCTTAGTTGGCATTGATTTTCTTTGGGATTTGGACCCTTTTGTTTAGTGGATCCAAGATCCAATTCGGATCTAGGGGTTAGGCTTCTTAAAAAGGTCTTTTTTCTTTTATTTAGAGCAAAATTGATGATCAAGAAAACCTTAAATTCCCTCTGGTATTGTTTCATATTTTTTCCTGTTTTTCCCATCATTCTTTGCTCCTGGTGCTTTTCCCACGAGTATTAGAGTGAGGAACTCTAATCACTCCTTCAAGTTACTCCTACATATGAGAAAGAACTTGAATTTTAAACTCCAGACACCATGGTTAGCCCTGCCCACATCTTTAGTGGTAACCTAACAAGGATGTGACATAGTTTGTGCCCCTCAACAAGTTAATGCAGAACCACTTGATCTGGCATATCTGAAGAACGTGTATACATTTTGTCTGTTTTCTAAAATAATGAGAGGATAGTAAAAGAAGTTCTGGAAAAAAAAATAGCAGAACAACATATTACAAACAGAAAAGAAAATGAGATTTTGCAAAATCAAAAATTTAAAGTCATATTCAAATAAAAAAGATGAAAAGAAAAAAAGAAAGGAACTTGCTCATTGCAATAATATTCAACGCTTTTTCAGGGTGATCTACAGAAAACAACAAATCCATGCCTAGAATCCGCCTGTGAAAGCACACTTTTTTTGTTGTTGTTTCTATTCAGGCTTGTTCAGACTTCAGGTTAGGTTATAGGCACTAAACAGGTACATTCAGAAGGATCAAGCATTTTAAAAAAAAAAATTGAAAGTTTATAAGTAGATAAAAAAACAACTGCCTCTCGGCCTATCTGAAGCCATCTCATAGAGGGCCGGAGGTGGGCAAGGGGCCTTGCATCCAACCCCCGCCCCACCCCCAAAAAAAAAATGGCAATTTTTAAAAATTTTCATTTAGTCCAATATAAAGATTTTGAAAAATTATATTTCGACCCATGTTAAAATTTTGAAACTATAGCTTGGCCCTACTAATGAAAAATTCCTGGCTCTGCCCCTGATCCCATATAATCTGAAAACTAAAAACCCAGACATATAACAGATTCTATCCTTGTTCAAGCTTGATTGACAGAAAGCAACAGAGCAATAGGCAACGGAACCCCTAAAGATGACAAGAGCCATCCCACTAGTTGAATCTCCTTATTCATATGTGGCCTATGACCTGAAAGATTTATATGAATTCACGTCACAGAAAGCTAATAAAAGTTCCTTCTCATTTAGATCTCATGAGTGCCAATACTAGAAAATTTGAATAAACCATGAAGTATATTCTATTTCTACATGTCAACCACTAGTCATAACATGGGCCAAACCCACCATTTGAAAATCGACTTCACAGAAGCCATTACATCTATCAGATGCAGAACATGGAGAACAGAACTGATGTATACTGCAGGAATTGCAATAGAGAACTAAGGAAAAAATACAAAGTAGTTCTGTATTGGAAGATTCCAGAGAACAACTCCAGGAAAAGCTATAGCAAGATAAAAAGAATAATAGTGGAATAATGTAATGGTAACATAATAATAATAAATAAATTCCTATTTAACTCCAATCAGCATTCTTAAAGTCCAAGAAGAACATGAAAGCAAAATTATTTAAAAAGATGCACCATGTGGCATTCTTCATAAAAACATGGGTGCAGGACACATGTGCGTGTGTGTGTGTGTGTCCACTCAGTTATTCAATGGAAAAGCAAGCAAACTGTCCATTGCCTTACCTGAGTTTTGTCGACTCAAGTGTGGCAACCTTTCTAAAGAGTCTATGTTACTTAGATTAGCAGAGTAGTAAGAAATTTTCAAAAGCAGACACCATTTCTCATTTATGACAAAATGTGTAATTATTACTTATCATTTCCCTATGCAATCCCCCAAACCCCCCCCCCCCCTTCTCCAACCCAACCCGCAAAAAAAAAAAGGCAAAAAATATTTGGACCACAACATTTTTAACCTGTAATAAATAATAGAAGAAAAATAGCAATCTCAATATAGCAGACACACCATTAAGGCAACAGTCCTGGTTCTTCAATCTTCACATCCACTACACATCTATGTGCAACATCATTACCTTAGCAGTTGTATTAAGGATTTGTTGCTTTGTTTCCATGTTTTCCGAACTGAAGTGTTGAGCAAGATATTGAAGTATGACAGGTATCGTCTGCAGAAAGTCACGCCCAACTGTACAATATTCTCCTATCATCCAAACAATCAGAGCACGAGCAGCAGGGACCTTGATTATATCTAAGCAACGAGCGAGACGGATAATCACCTTCAAAAACATAGAAACAATAAGTTAAACTGACAGCAACTCTGAAATGATATTGCAAATTATGTTCTTTTTGTTGAAGTTTCACCATCAATTTGAATCACTACAATTTGCAAGGATTTCAAAAGTTTTGAGATTGGATTGCAACTTATCTCAAGGTGGTTAGATTGCACTAGTATAAGGAAGAGGTCACGAATTCAGACCCCATAGAGGACTATCTTAGCTAGATAGAAGGAACATGGTTTCTAAGAACATATAAATATCTAGAAAGATTGGTGGTGGTCCATGAAATTTCGGAAAAAAAATTAATCATATGAACCTTGTTGCCCTCCAATTCGGGTGACATGAATAGGTTTTCTTTTTCAATGATTGGAACATTAGCCCTTGACTTCCACAATGAGGTCATGCTGCACCATGAAAAGCCAAGTGGTTCTACTATAAAACTCATCAGATTCACAGAAGTCTACAATTTTAAACATTGTAAAACACATTCCTACATCTAACCATTATAGAGTCAAATATAGAAACAAATCATGGAACATAAATATCAAACTTCAAAGCTATATATTGTAATTAAACTGGGCAACCTCATATTGCATGTATGGAAGAAGTCTATAAGAAATTTGACGTGTCAATTTTTAGAACCTGGACTTCTCCTTTGACTTATTTCAGAGAAAGAGGATGTAGTTTACCAAAAACATTACCTTTTCATGCTTAGCAGGACTGTCTTTTACAATTGTTTTGAGGGCAACCACTGCCTGCGATAGCACAGCTCCCTCTTCTTCCATATTCATGATATTTTCAGAGGACTCTAAAGAATGAAGTGCTATGTTAGTGGAATATCTTCTCCAACCAAAAGAGAAATGCATTCATACTAATGCAGAGAATATTTTATGAACCTTGTCTGATCAAATTCAAAAGTCCTTCCAAGCATGTAGCAGAAACTTTTGGAAGCCGTTGTGCACATTCACCAATCACATGAACTGTATCAGCAACAAATCTTCTATCTGGATCTTTAAGATAGTCCTAACAATACACTAAAAAGGTAAGAATCAGACCTAAAACTTCCTCAGCAGATTGAATGAAAAGTTGATTTAATGTAGTCAATGCCTTGAAAGATTATCATAAACTTAGTGCAACCACATAGCTCTTTAAATGCATGAATGTTCCCTACTATCACCAAATGATCGAAAATCCTGCCTGGCCAGGACCAAGCACTCATGCAAAAACCAATGTGCGTATGTCTGAAGAGGTTTTTTTTTTTTTTTGGTGTTCGGGGGGGGGGGGGGGGGGGGGGAGGGAAGAGGGGAGAGAGCCAGACAATCAAAAACTGATTAGATGCTTAGGCAGTCAAGGCTCTAATAACCTGAGCAGGACTTTGAAAGTCCAAAAGACAAATTTAAAAATTACAAAATTAAATTTAAAAATGAAAAATAATTGAAAAAATAATAACAGACATTTTGAGGATTCCACAAATTGTATATTTTCATAAAAAAAAAACAGAAGAGGGAAAAAAAAGAAAACTAGATCCCTCACATTTTGACAGCAGGCTGTAAAACACTAACACTTGACTTGTGATGATGATGCATATAGGTGGTACATCACCTAATCTTTGACAATGTGCGTGTAAGTATGTGTGTGACTTAGAGAGAGATAGAAACTGTAAGCAAACCTACTTGATTGTGAAATGTGATAGGTGACTTTACATTACAGGACTGTGCAAAATAGCAGTCTTTATCATTTGTTAATTGCTAGGAATCCCAGTCAACATTTGGAATGCAACTATGAAAAAGGATAAAGCCCTACCTGAAACTCTTGAAAAATAAGTGGAATTGATGAGTCAGTAGCAATGATAGACAGTATCTCAAGCTTCATAGCCCTGATATGGTATGAATCAGAAGAATGCACAAAAAAGTTCTTGAAGTATGGTGCAAAGAGAGAAGGCATTGCCTTTGCAAACACTAATAAGTTGCACAGAACCTGCAAAGGCAATATTAGAACTTAAAGAATTAATTAAATGAATGGAAATATTTCACACAAAAAGTCAAATGGAACATACTTGCACAAACCAAACAAAAACGAAGTTCCCACAGACGTCATGATATTGCATTTCATGAAGGTGATAAAATATAAGCTGCTTGCTTAATTGAATCAGTTGTTTACCACATATAATGAGGAGTTTGCTGATCTGAGAAGAAATAAAATTGGATTAATGATCCTCTTGATATCTTCCCTGGGAGCCACAATCCAGTGGACTCCAGCTGCTGCAAGGACCACAGCACTGTTTTGACTCCACAAAAGAGGTGAAGTACATTGCAGAAGAATCTTAACATCATGGTTTTCACCACACGAAAGACCTGGACTTTCTAAGAAGTCTGAACTTTTGGTTGTACAGTTTGATCTTAACAAGAACTCATCTTGTCCTTCCACATAAGAACTGAACAACAACGAAATAAAATTTGAATCATCAACTTGTCCTTCTGTCATTCCAAAACGATTTTCAGGTAAAGCATCCACATTTACAGAAATTGTTTTAGAAAATGAGCTCCGATTCTCAGAAGATACACCAACAGATGATCTACTTGGAAGGCCATATCTTGCCACAGCATATCGCAGAAGAATCCCAATTAAGATTATCTGTCCCCATTCATCAACATCAGGAAGAATCTCACAGAGTCTGCGAAATCCTCTGCCTATCAGCACCAAATTAGTGGGGCAAATATAATTAAATGCTGCTGCAGCAGCTCCAACAACACCAGGTGAATTGTCGTTCAGCAAGATTCCAATAAGCTGCATGACAGGACGATAAAAGATGAAAAAAAGTAGCCATTATTTAAAGACGAAATATGGGATAAATATGGGATAAGTAAAAATTTTTACCTCTTCAATAGAACCATAGGTTTGCTCCTGACGCAAATCATACAACTTTGGAAGGGCATTAGCAGCACATTTCCTAACATATGCAGATGGATCTCGAGCGCACTTCCCAACAGCTGCTAAAACAAGAGGAGCTACAACATGTAAGCGAATACCTGCCATTGCACGAAGAGCCCAGGCACGTACCAATGGGTTCAGATCTGCTAAGTCCTTCTGGTAACAATTAATGGATAACAGTGCTTCATTTGGTCGTCTGGAACAATGAAATATGAAAAACAAGAAGCAATTTGACATCAATCAGATACAAAGAGTTTCAGAAAGAAGACAATTTCTTTTCAAAATCAATGGCTTATAAACTGAAAGAAGGCCAGATACTCAGACAACATGGTAAGGGGGAAGGCAGTACTTGCATGCAGATACCATCAAGGAGACTGAGACAAATGGCTGTAGCATGCTGTGCTCTACCACAGAACATCCTAACTTATTATAATTTTATCGACAACTAGCTCGCTGACTCGCCTAGTCACCCACAAACATAACCTAGTGACAATTAAGCAAATACATTGACCAACATGGTCAAACAAGCTTAGACTATGAGATCAACTTTAAAAATAAAGAAGAACTACAAAAATTTAAATAATAAAAAGTCTACATGAAAACCTCACATTTTACAAGACCTTCCAATGAAAAGCTAAAATAAGAAAATAAAGCCTGGATGATTCTCATTTTGGTGGTTACCTAGACCCCCATGTGCTACACTTGCACTATAGAAGCCTAAGCATTATCTAGACACAGTTATTTAGTTACACCAGCCCACATGATAGGTAATCTACTCAATTAACCATTCACAAGCAGCTCTAGCCAATGGGGTGCCTAAGGCCTCATCAAGAGACTTCAAAGAATACTTCATTCAACATACTAAATTCCATCTATTAATCAACTAAATGTTACACTAACATGACTTTGATTGTTCTATTTTCATTTGTTTCAGTAATCTGTTTTACTGAATGGTAGGGCAGTTCAAAAACATGAGAGCTTAATCAACACAGTGAGAAGCTCGAGAAAAAGGAACCCAAAAAATCAGATGTCCACTCAAACATGTTCCATTAAAGCCACTGACTTGTACTTAATCAATGCTAACAAAACTTAGTGGAAGGAAGGGGATGTGTGACATATCAGTTGGACAACTATCAAACTTGTCCAAGCTCAGGCAGCTGTTCATGGCATAGTGGAACATGAAAAACCTTTAAAATCACTGGGAATCAGAGGCCAATACACCATGAGTCGCCCTTTGCCACCTTCAATTTGTGAAAGAGAAAGTGTCACATTCGTGCTTCTATCAATTTCAAATCCGATAAGGAAACTCCAACGCAATTCAGTATCTTAGCCTGTGTTATTGACGCCAGCTCATGGAAAGCTTACCCAAATAAACATATGAAGACACGGAAGGAGATAACGTACTTTTCCGCATAATGCAGTAGATACAAGTAGACGAGCTTCTTCACTTCCAATGATTGAGATGCAACATTTTTAACAACCTACATTTTCAGTTCCCAGAAAACATGAACCAGAAAGGAAAAGATTAGCCTCACAGCCAGAATGGAAGTACAATAACAGAAGAGGTTAGACACGAGGTATAAAAAAACAAACAGACGTTTCACGCTGCTCAATCAGTTACCAAATTCTAAGAACCAAAGCAAAGAAGGGGAGAAAAAAGTATTTCTACCAAAAAAGAAAGGTAAGATCCAATAAAATAATAAAGATCATTAGAGTCGGCGATCTTTTCTTGGCATTGCTGGATGCTCAAACTTCAGGAAAAACGTTACTCCATATTCTGAAGTAAAACCAAAAAGAAGAAAAAAGAGCACCTGGCTATACAGAAACCCAATCTCACGTAGTCGTCTTGAACTACTATCAGAAGACGGCCGTACGAACTAAATTTTCGATTTCTACATCGAAATTTGCCGTGTTACCAGCCAATCAGTGACTACAGTTAATCAGTGAACCAAGATCCGCCATTCCTAACACCCATACTCAATATTGGATCAGCAACTCATTAGCTATCTCCCACATGAACTACTTTTCCATTCGAACAATGGAAACCCTTTGTTCAATTGACCGATAAGTGAATATAACCGGACGATCTCAGAATTCGACTAGGAGATAACAGAAGGTACGTAATCAAGCCCTAAATACAGAAGGAAAAGATGAAACCTGAGGGAAGAAATTGACGACGTCGCAACCCTGGGCGATGAGCGCGAGGAGGCGCTTCAAGGCATCGACCTTCTCCGAGTCGAATTTGCTGTCGAGGAGGGGCCCGATGCTCACGTCCTCTGGGTCGTCGTAAAGGTGGGCATCCGTTCCGATCCTGAACACCATAGTCGACGCTTTAGTTATGCTCGCCGCCGTCGGCCCGAATTGAGGGAACATCTTTTCCGGACCACCGCTGCTCCTCCGCCACCCTAATCTCTCTCCCTCCTTCCTTCCTCTATGGCTCCTTCTTCTGCTGCTTCATCTTGCTCAGTGGGAGAGCGAGATCTCGATCAGGCAACGGAGATCGGGGAGTGGATCTTTAGCCGTACGTCTTCAAGATGACCGGAAGAAACCTGGGTCATTGGGTTTCGGGGGGCTCCGCCCGTCACCGTTCTCCGCCTTTCTCCCATTCATCTTTCAGATGGACGCTATAGATGACGTGTAGACGGCCTCCATTTCCCGCGAAATGATGCGACGGCTGGAGCGACAGCAAAAGTTTAGAAAATAAAAAAGAAATTAATCGCTTATTAATTGGACTGAGTTTCGACTTCCGAGTAAAGTTTAAATATGAGAGAGAAATTTACCGACGAGGGCCTTTTTTTATTTTTAGCTGTCAAAATCCGTGTAAAAAGTACATACGCAACGGTTTTTCTTTGGCTTTGGTTTCTGAGGACGTTTTTTTGGTTTTTACTAAGAAAATACTTTTAAAAAATCATCTCTCTACAAAAGTAATATGTGAATTTTAATTATATATATATATGACAATTCAAGGCAGTTGGCTGCTTCGACGTTAAATGATTGTGTTTTACTTTGCCTTACATCACAAGATGTGTATTGAGGTATTGATGATGAAATTCACATAAAATTACATCACAAGATGTGTATTGAGGTATTGATGATGAAATTCACATAAAATTATTTGGTCAGTTATAATATACAAAAAAGTTTCTTACCAAAACATTGAAGGCATCGGGAAGGGGAGGCCATGACCTCCCTTCCCAAAAAATAAAAAATAAAAATATGTTCCACCATTGGCAATTGCAATGATAGACATAGGACAGTTGGGCAATTCATTTTATAATGTAAAAAAACATTAATTTTTAAGCTAAGAAAACTACAACCAATTATTTTTTGTAATCTTGGTGTGATAGGTTGTATAGGCATTGGACAAACATAATTGTTCATTGTTCCTCTAAACAAATACAATATTCAAATTACAACTAAAATTTTCAAATGATCCCAAATGAGCATCGAGCCCAATGGGTCTGCCCTTCGTCTGAGAGATTTATATAGAGATTGAACATGGACTACAAAATGATCAAACTGGGTATAGAAGCAGCTGGTTCGACAAAACGTATGAATCTAACATATATATGACCAACTGAGGCATTGGTCATCAGTTGACAGATATTATATTGAACTAGTGTGACAGCCTAACCGTGGCCCTTGGCAATGGTCATTCCTCCAATAACTAGGAAGACTACCTGAGAAATCCCTCGAACAAAAAAGTTTCCCGATCAGAGTATATAACCACCTTTTCTGGGACCGATGGGTTCTTCATTGGTCTACTTGCTCACCCGAGGGCAGGATCTGATGAGAAAGCTCTTCTTCTCTCCCTCCTTTTATGTTCTTGTAGTGACAACTTGTCACCCAATTTTGTTAATGCATTTCGATCTCTTCTGTGCTTCCTCCCTATATTATGTGTTTGTGGCAAGGTAAATTCGATGAGTGTAGGCTTCAAAATGCATCCCTACAGGATATACGATATAAACTCTTTCTTCCACTTGACGACCATTTAACGAGATCTAGCGACGATGTGTACTCATTTTGGATATATATATATATATATATTCACAAAAGACGATAGAACATATGACAAATGATGGCTGATGGCTTTATAATGTTAGCGCCTTATATATATATATATATATATATAAGGCGCTAACATTATAAAGCCATCAGCCATCATTTGTCATATGTTCTATCGTCTTTTGTGAAGCTATAATATGAGGACTGAACATATTTCTCCTTTAAAAAGGTAGTTAGCGTCTGTGTTTGCTGGTTTTGTGTTTAATCAAAGACTAGGAAAGCAAAGATAGTTTTCAGCATTGCTCGGGATAGATATATATCAGTTTCTAGCTTTAAAAAGGTTAGTTTCAATGGTATCAAAACATGGTTCAACACTCAAATCTATAGCTCCACAAAAGTAGAAGGTGTGCTTTAAGGAATGTGGATTTTAACATCCCACTTTTAAAAGTTTGATATGGTATCTAACATAGCGAGAAATCTCAAGAAACTCATAAAAGAGGTTGTTAAAGTAGTCAATCATTTTGATGTCCAACCTTTTCCGAGCTGAAAGCAAAACTACTAAGAACCAATTCATCAAACCATGGGGCCATATAAAAAAGGATCAATATGAGAGTGGACTAGGTCATTATATAATCAGGTGCCAGTGCATTACAATACATACTTGAACTTGCTAAACAAGCTTCAATGGAAATAACATCAAAAGGCAGGACTGAAATTCGACAAAACAATGTAACACACAATTCCTAAAGGCAACGTTCTACGGGTTTAATCAATCCCCTTTACTTGAAAAACATCTTTTCCAGCTCAGCCGTCGTGAGAAGTTAGCGTTCAAATATTCTTTTACACCCTCTAGCTGCCAGAAAGAGACCCTCGCAATGTTGAGAGCCACATTCAAGAAGGAACGAGAGAAGGCAGCCTGTTGCTACTGCTGCTGAGCCGAGAGCAGCTCCCTGTTTAGCCTCCTCCATGCATCCCTTAGCAAGTTCCTTATGTGTTGTCGTGCTTGCTCCTTCGCTACCGTTGTCTCATTCTGTTAACGATAAGGTTGAAAGACAACCGTGTTAGAGAGATTCAAGGAAAGAATCTCAATAAGATCAATTAAAAATAATGATAAAAGAAAAAGAAAATCTTTTCAAAAAAATCAGATTTAGTTTCCTATGTTTATCGTTGTCAAGATTATAGTGTTAACGATAAGGTTGAAAGGCAATCGTTCTAGAGAAATTCAAGGAAAGAATCTCAGCAAGATCAATCAAAATTAATGACAAAGGAAAAGAAAATCTTTTCACAAAATCAGATTTAGTTTTCCATGTTTATCATTGCCAAAATTATAGAAACTTCAACTATTTAAGCCCGTTCTATGTGTTGTGTAACTAAGGCTCATAGTAGCCTTCCATGGTGAAAAACCATGCACATTTAATTAAAATAATCTTTTTATTGCTAGTTTTTATTTGTTTTGTTTTTTCTTTATTTTTTAACTTGATATCAGAGCAGAATGCTTGACGAAGAAGAATTAAGCCCATAGGTGGCCTGCAAATAACCAAATACATGGCTGCCTCCTCCATCAAAGTGAAGACTTTATTCTGTGAAGAAAATCTTGAAGAATCAAACTTGAGTTTTCTGAATCGCTGCCAAAACAGGATCTAGCTTCACAAAAAATTTTATGAAGCAAATTTAGGTTCACCGAATCACTGCCAAAGAGATGGCATGATCACCTTTTACAAAGCAACAAACTTTGAGTTTTAGATCTATCGTCTACTTTGAGGGATGATGTTAATGATAAGATTGAAAGATAACCGTTTTAGAAAAATTCAATGAAAGAATCCCAGTATGATCAATCAAAATTAATGATAAAGGAAAAAAAAATCTTTTCACAAAAATCCGATTTAGTTTCTCATGTTTATCGAAGGTTATAGAAATTTCAACTATTTACATTCTTTCTATGCATTTTGTAACCAAGACTTATAGTGGTCTTCCATGGTGAAAAACCATGCATGTTTAATGAAAAGACATTGAACCAAGTGTACAACCCACCATTTAAGACATCAATAAATCACAATCCATTAAAACTTGGAGAGTTATAATTTTACCATTGTATTTCTTAAAATATTATTCAAAGCATAATGTTTCATAAACAACAATTGCCACAAATCTATTTATGCTTCACATTGTAAAAAAAAATGTATTTTAAACATTGCATACACATGCACGCGAGTACTTAAGGGGGTATTTAATAAGAAAAACTTGCGCTTTTAAAACACATGTTTTAAAAAATATATATATGTGCAATATGAATATAATTTATAAGTCCAACAACCAAATGAGGGACCTAGTCGAGTTATATTTCTTCAAGTAAGATCATAGTATTACTAAAACACTTGTTTTAAGAATAAAGTGTTGTTTTTTATTAAACACTACTTAAAGAGCACAATTTAATTTTTTTATAAATAAAGTGACAAATTAAAGAAGAAAAAACTTATTTATATAAAACAAAAGAATAATTTACTTTTTAAAAAGTGTCATTTTGTAGAATTAATTTCCACGGTATAGTTTCCGACGCTCATTCTTTTTTCCACTGTATAGTGCCAGAAAAAGAGAGAGAGAGAGAGAGAGGTTGGAAGCAGTGCAGATGGCCTGTCGCAGCTTTCACTCATCGCCTAAATTTTGACGGCATATCGCCTAAATTTTCACACCAGAAGTGAGGGCATGTTTGTTAAGGTGGACGGACGGTCGTGGAGCACCCTGTTATTTCTCCGTTAAATTTCCACCACGTGGAGCACCCTTCTTCCTTGTCAGTATATGTATGGAACGGCAGTGTGAGTGCTTGGCAGTCCAGCGTGTATGCTAGAAATGGATAGACGTTGATGATTTTAGATTATAATAAGATCAAGAGTTCCTTTCAACTGATGAATTGGATAAGCCACTTCCTACAAAAAATATAAATTGCTCGATTCATGTGCACATCTAAATCAAATCTTGCTTGTATATGTATACTTTTCCAAACAACCTCCTTGACTTTTGTGTCCTCTCTTGGTTAATAAAAGGAGAAACAAACACGATTGAAACTAATGATCTACAAAAGATCTTGTAACAAAAAGTAGATCATTAGTTTCAATCGTGTTTGTTTCTCTTTTTATTAACCAAGAGAGGACACAAAAGTCAAGGAGGTTGTTTGGAAAAGTATACATATACAAGCAAGATTTGATTTAGATGTGCACATGAATCGAGCAATTTATATTTTTGTAGGAAGTGGCTTATCCAATTCATCAGTTGAAATGAACTCTTGATCTTATTATAATCTAAAATCATCAACGTCTATCCATTTCTAGCATACACGCTGGACTGCCAAGCACTCACACTGACATATACTGACAAGGAAGAAGACGCAGAACTGAAAGCGGTCTGGAGGCTTCGTGGACGATGGATCACAGAGGTAAAAGCCGTCTTGTTTGTGATAATTTGCAACACGACGGGAGAGCCAAATGAGTCCTAGCTTAGCTAGCTACTCCTCATTTTAATGGATGGTAGGGCTCATTCTTAACTTTAAATGTTGAGTTGAGGAAAGTGGCGTGCACATGAATCAAACCGGCCTTCTACATCCGACCAGCCATCCTTATACTATATTAAGCATCTTGAAATCTTATCTGTACTTTAAGTATTACCTGTACATACTTATAAGAGAGAAATTCACCGAACAGTTAACTGCTTTCGATGTTAAATGATTGTGTTTTACTTTGCTTTACATGACAAGATGTGTATTGATGACGATACTTGCATTTAGTATTCAAATGTACCTTCAATGATATAAAATTAAAAAAAAAGTTATTTGGTCAGTTATAATGTACATAAAAGTTTCTTTTTATGTCAATTATTTGGTGTAAGGGACACTATAAAAACAAAAATACGTAGCACCCTTGACAACTGCAATGATAGACATAGGACAGTTGGGCAATTCATTTTATAATGTAAGAAAACATTAATTTTTAAGCTAAGAAAACTGCAACCAATTATTTTTTATAATCTCAGCGTAATAGGTTGTATAGGCGCATCGGACAAACATAAAGTTGTTCCTTGTTCCTAATTTTCTCTTAACAAACAAAATATTCAATTCATCCCAAATGGGCATCGAGCCCAATGGGTCTGCCCTTGGTCTGAGATTTATAGAGATTGAACGTGGACTACAAAGTGGGTAGAGAAGCAACTGGCCTCGTCAAAGTTTAGGTGCTCTGAGTTGAGTTGGCTCGGTCCAAGCTTAGCTCAAAACCAAAGGCGAGTGGGGATGATGATAGAGGTGTACAATACGGTACATAATGGCTGGTGGAGTGTCCGGCTGGCCCGTAAAAGCACCAGCTAGTCTGTATAACTATACACCGAGAATAAAAGGACAAAGAGAATTGAAAAAGTGAAGTGCTGTCAAAACCACTGCATCATTACGGCCTCGCGTGGAATCCCCATCACAACATGGAATATATATATATTGAAATCTGTTAAAAACGTTTTGTGGCTGCATGGTTAGCTAAAAATCGTTTAAAAAAAAAATATTAACCATAGAGCTATGTTTTTTAGCGACGAAATGTCCTTTTTGCGACAATATTTTTTGGCAATATAAAATAAAAAACAACATAGCAATAAACGACGCTAGTTACTGAGCTTCGGACTTTGGGTAGCCGACGGGCACTTGATATCAGAAACCAACCTCGACCGCCCAATGATTATCGAACCAGCCTGACTTGGGTCGGCTCGATGGGACCCAATTCCATTTAATTAATTTTTTCAAAATTTTTATTTTATATGAAAACCAGCAGGGCATGAAGTGCTAGCAAGAAGATGCATCGAAAGAACCCCAAAAATCAAGTAGACAGCAGTCAGATCGCCGGAAGAGAACGCATATCTAGCTAGTATGTGCATTTTCATTATCTCTCTCTATCGTGTGTGTGTGTCTGTAGTTAGTGAACCTGCCACCACACCCACTTGTACAGAGAGTTAGTAATAGTTAACTCTCCTTCATAATTAGATGGAATGACGTGTAGCTGATTAGGTTAGAGGTGTGTTAAGAAGCATGTCACAGTTCATTTTCCATGAGTGCTATCTATCCTCCCGATAGCATTGAGATTTAGGCTGAGGGTTTTACATTTAGTGGTTCAAATGAAGAAGGTAGTGGTTTAGTCTGTACCCATTTATCTATCTATCTATCTTTCTCTTCTTTTTTTTTCCCTTTCTCTCTCTCTCTCTAACACACACACTAAAAACACACACACACCAAGTTGATTGCAACCGGTTGGGTTGGATGGCGTGCTATAGCCACATCTTTAGTTTGATTTTTGAAGGATGTTATCTTAATAATATTGAGAAGTAGTGTTCATCTTGAAATTAGATGTGTCATGATCAGGCCAAAATTCAAATGGACTGGTTCTTGTCTCTCTCTCCCCTTCTCCTCTCTCCCTCTCTCTACCATTGCTTATACGGTAAAGCTGCCGACTGCCAATAGATACAAAATCTACACATTAATCACACAAACACACGACACATTGGTGCCTAGGGGTGCCAGAGAGTATTAGAGATGCATTGAGACACTACCATGGACCATAAACCCTAAAAGGAGCAGGTGTCGTCATCGCCATAGAGGAAGAGGAACTAACGGAGTATCTTATCAAGGCAAACACATTTGTGTCACTAGATATGCACTATCAATTCAAAATCTACACAACTGGTTTATATATAGTCAAATCTATAGATCCACTAAATAGTTATATATAGATAAATTTATTGCTCTACCCTGCAAAAAAAGTTATATTGTTTAGATGTTTTAAAATAAATCCACTAAATAGTTACATAATTTTAGATATTTTGAAATAAATCCACTAATATTAACTTTTGTTATAATCAAAATAAACTTGTTTTATGATCAAAATAGACTCGTTTTTTTTCCTAATGACACAGTTTTATAATCGGAAAGTTCATGTGTCAATTTGGCACACGACACAGTTTTATCATCGAAAAGTTCATGTGTCAATTTGGCACACATACATTTCCTTCAAATGACGGGAAAACAAATTTGTGGTATGGGATTAGAGACTATTCGAGATCGGGCAATATCTCACACGGATAAATTCCAACGAGAATCATGTCTCTTGTCTAAAAGACGTTTGGTTTGCATTAATTCCATGAATTTTTCATTCCACTCATGACAGACAATGACCATTTTGTAGTTTGAATATCGACGGTTTGACAAAACTTACGAATCTAAAGTGAGTATGTGGCTAACCAAATATTGCAAAGCTATTGCAATTGTTTTCATGCCAGCTGGTCATATATATATGACCAACTGAGGCATTGGTCAAGAGTTGACAGATATTATATTGAACTAGTGTGACAGCCTAGCTCTGGCCCTTGGCAATGGTCATTCCTCCAATAACTAGGAAAACAACTTGAGAAATCCCTTGAACAAAAAAGTTTCCCGATCAGAGTACATAACTACCTTTTTTGGGACAGATGGGTTCTTCTTTGGTCTACTTGCTCACCCGAGGGCAGGATTTGATGAGAAAGCTCTCCTTCTCTCCCTCCTTTTATGTTCTTGCAGTGACAACTTGTCACCCAAGTTTGTTATGCATTTCGATCTCTTCTCTGCTCCGTCCCTATATTATGTGTTTGTGGCAAGGTAAATTCGATGAGTGTAGGCCTTGAAATGCATCCCTACAGGATATACGATATAAACTCTTTCTTCCACTTGACGGCCATTTAACGAGATCTAGCGACGAATATATATATATATATATAAGACGTTAACATTATAAAGCCATCATTTGTCATATGTTCTATCATCTTTTGTGAAGCTAGAATATGAGGGCTGAACATATTTCATTTCTTCTTTAAAAAGGTAGTTATTGTCCGTGTTTGCTGGTTTTGTGTTTAATCAAAGACCAGGAAAACAAAGATAGTTTTCAGCATTGATCGGGACAGATATATATCAGTTTCTAGCTTTAAAAAGGTTAATTTCATTGGTATCAAAACATGGTTCAACACTCAAATCTATTTCTCCACAAAAGTAGAAGTGTGCTTTAAGGAATGTGGACTTTAACATCCCACTTTAAAAAGTTTGATATGGTATTTAACATAGTGACAAATCTCAAAAAAATAATAAAAGAGGTTGTTAAAGTAGACATTCATTCTGATGTCCAACCTTTTTGGAGCTAAAAGCAAAACTACTAAGAACCAATTCATCAAACCATGGGGCCATATCGAAAAGGATCGATGTGAGAGTGGACTAGTTCATTATATAGTCAGGTGCCAGTGCATTCCAATACAAACTCGAACTTGCTAAACAAGCTTCAATGGAAATAACATCAAAAGGTAGGGTTGAAATTCGAGGCAACATTCTTCGACTTTGATCAATCCCCTTTACTTGAAAAACATCTTTTCCAGCCCAGCCGCCGTGAGAAGTTAGCGTTCAAATATTTTTTACACCCTCTAGCAGTCAGAGAGAGACCCTCGCAATGTTGACAGCCACGTTGAAGAAGGAACAAGAGAAGGCGGCCTGTTGTTGCTGCTGCTGAGCAGAGAGCAACTCCTTCTTCAGCTTCCTCCATGCATCCCTTACCAAGTTCCTTATGTGTTGTCATGCTTGCTCTTCCGCTACTGTCGCCTCATTCTGTTAACGATAAGGTTGGAAGGCAACCGTGTTAGAGAGATTCAAGGAAAGAATCCCAACAAAATCAATTGAAATTAATGATAAAGGAAAAAGCAATTTCACAGCCATCTAACCCATCCACCAGCTCAAGCAACAGACCTCTGGCGGAGCAGGCGATGGACGTTGGCAGACTGAAGATACGATACACGCCGACAGGGCAAACAGTGGACAATGGAGTAAGACAACGAGCAGCGGCAGGAGGGAGACGACGAGCAACAGGCAGGCAGACCAGGGGAGGCAAGGCAGCAGCGGCAACAGGGAGACGAGCAGCAAGATGCGATGCGCGGGTGCTCTAATGGGAAAAAAATAAACCCGGAAAAATATATAATCAGGACTGCATTATGTTGCGGTTTTGCCTTTCATGTTCCACTCCATTTTGTTTTGTTTATGGAATAATGTCGTGATGAAGATATATTATGGAGTATGTTTACCTTTTTCTTATTTGAGGGCAGCTGGTTACGTCGGACTGGCTTAAAGCACAAGAAAGCTTTCGCTTTTTTCCCAGATTGGCAGAACGATGCAGAATGAGAGAGAGAAAGGAAAATAACAAAACATAAGCCCAACAACTTGAAAAAAAATTACATCTACAAATCAGCTCTTAATGCTTGTATGAGGTTGAATGTACCAGTATTTTTCCATAGGTTACTGAAAATTAACCAAACGTCATACCAAAAAGGAAACCATGCGTTTCACTGAGACCGCCTCATTTCTATAGATAATATCATTTCTGGAACGATGCGGAATGGAACCTAACAAAAGTTCACTCCGTCATTCCTGATCATTCTACCATCAAACATGGATCGAGATTTGAAAAATCAAAATTTTTCATTCGGAATGTTTTTCCTGAAATTTTTTCACTGGGTAAATTTACCCTGCCATCAAACGGGGCTTCAAGAAAAAAACAAAATGTTGTTTAATCTTTTAGCAATAATTTTCACGTCCGAACACATTTTGAAATGATTTAATTTCTGTTCTTGACAAATACTTTGATTCATGCAACCATGTGTTCAATTCCTCGTTCTGAATGTTAAAAATGTTTTGGCCTCGCGAGCAGTGGCATCTCCTCTTCGTTCCAAGGCCATCCTTCTTGCCAAGCAGACCAAGTTCTTGCTGCCCGTTAAACTGGTATTCAACCCAATATATATATATATATATATATAAATTGGTGGCACCTGTTTAGGTGGAGGATGGTTTGTGGGCATCTTCTGGAAACCCATTCCTTCTCGTTTTGCTTTTGTTTGTTCTCAATAAAGGTAATGAGGGGAACAGTGGCGGTGGCGGAAGAGCATGGAATATAACCCTCGCCCCTTGGAATGGAACTCTCTCCTTGTTTTCACATTCTCCCCTTAATTTTTTAAGCGAAAGGGCCAGGAGACGGAGAGAGAAGAGATTTAACCATCCTCGACGTTTGCCCCCTAACCTTTGATCTGGGAAGGACGGGTGAGTAAACTGGAAGGAGAAGGAATTCCGAACGGCTTCTATAGTGATGGGTGGCGCCAACTGAGTCCACTGGTTTCTCCAATCGATGACGCCGGGAATCTAGACAGAGCATCAACGACGATCTTGAAAATGTCGTAACCAAGGCTCTAGTGTAAATACCAGTTTAAAAGGAAATACTTAAGGGTCATATATATATATATATATATAATTTTGGTTATTTATTTTCTAACGTATGGTTACATTTTTGTGGTAAGATGAATTCGATGGATGTGTTCGTTACTTTTTGAACAGTACGAGATTAATAGTTTTGATTGAACCAAAGCTCAACGACCGAACGACGAAGGCTTTTAATAAAATAGTTAAATTGGAAGCATATAAACAATGCGAAAATTTTTTAAAGAACCATCTATAAAAGTATAGTATATAAATAAAAAGTAATATCTAATAGAAGATAATAATAGTACCTTTTTAAAGACAAAAAGAACCAAAGGAAGAGTAGTTTTTAAGGAGAGGCATTTTTATCATATTTTACTGTTTTCTATTAGTAAATGGTCGGTCCTTTGAAAATTCTTCTCAAAAGTTAATCATCTGTTTGCTGACATTCAAAAGTTGAACGGGGATTTGTTATTTGATCAAACTTCAACTGACTTTTTGTATTTTTCACTTAATTTTAATTAAAAGGTATTGGATTGAATACCAGTTTAACGGGCAGCAAGAACTTGGTCTGCTTGGCAAGAAGGATGGCCTTGGAACGAAGAGGAGATGCCACTGCTCGCGAGGCCAAAACATTTTTAACATTCAGAACGAGGAATTGAACACATGGTTGCATGAATCAAAGTATTTGTCAAGAACAGAAATTAAATCATTTCAAAATGTGTTCGGACGCGAAAATTATTGCTAAAAGATTAAACAACATTTTGTTTTTTTCTTGAAGCCCCGTTTGATGGCAGGGTAAATTTACCCAGTGAAAAAATTTCAGGAAAAACATTCCGAATGAAAAATTTTGATTTTTCAAATCTCGATCCATGTTTGATGGTAGAATGATCAGGAATGACGGAGTAAACTTTTGTTAGGTTCCATTCTGCATCGTTCCAGAAATGATATTATCTATAGAAATGAGGCGGTCTCAGTGAAACGCATGGTTTCCTTCATTTTGTATGACGTTTGGTTAATTTTCAGTAACCTATGGAAAAATACTGGTACATTCAACCTCATACAAGCATTAAGAGCTGATTTGTAGATGTAATTTTTTTCAAGTTGTTGGGCTTATGTTTTGTTATTTTCCTTTCTCTCTCATTCTACATCGTTCTGCCAATTGGGAAAAAAGCGAAAGCTTTCTTGTGCTTTGAGCCAGTCCGACGTAACCAGCTGCCCTCAAATAAGAAAAAGGTAAACATACTCCATAATATATCTTCATCACGACATTATTCCATAAACAAAACAAAATGGAGTGGAACATGAAAGGCAAAACCGCAACATAATGCAGTCCTGATTATATATTTTTCCGGGTTTATTTTTTTCCCATTAGAGCACCCGCGCATCGCATCTTGCTGCTCGTCTCCCTGTTGCCGCTGCTGCCTTGCCTCCCCTGGTCTGCCTGCCTGTTGCTCGTCGTCTCCCTCCTGCCGCTGCTCGTCGTCTCACTCCATCGTCCACTGTTTGCCCTGCCGGCCTGTATCGTATCTTCAGTCTGCGAACGTCCGTCGCCTGCACCGCCAGAGGTCTGTTGCTTGAGCTGGTGGATGGGTTAGATGGCTGTGAAATTGCGTCAGAACTCAAACTCTAGAACTTGCAATTTTGGTTTTGAAGGATAAAACTCCTGCGGTGAGCACCCAAAGAATTAATGCTCTTGAACATCAACAGTACTAGGACCAATCTCTTGTTGGCTTGAAGACAGGTTTCAATATAATATATTCGGTTAATGTACAACTAGGCTAGATGTTACTTAATTGGATAGGTAAGGAGAGGAACGCAAGCAAATTGTGGACATGCTGTCCTGCATCCTATTCATGTGGATGTGTCTGTTGATTCCACAATCAGCATTTTCTATGGACTTGATATGAGATGGAGATAGTGCAGGACAACAGGAGTCAAAATGGAGAATCCGCATATCATGGATTTGTTGAGATGAGATCATCTCTAGAATCTTGGATAAGATTAATCATATTGATGCATTGAAAGAAATTCACAAGTCTGCTCGCATTTCCTGGTTTGTGATTTCTTTGTCTGAAGAAGAATGAATTGTACAATTCTTAATTTAGAGATGGCTATTGGTTGGTGTGGTTATTTCTCTATAATTTCTGTCTCTCTATTTATCTATGTATCTCTCATTATTGGGAAGGAGCTTTTGGTTTGTAAGATGCTCCAGTGCAAAGTGGGTTCTCTCCAGCACTCCTTTTTCTTTGGAGGGGCTGCCGCCTGCCAGAGAACCCCTCATCGGTGCTTGATTTGTGTCGGGCTTTTTCTTATGCTTCTTTTAGTTGAAGGTTTTGCTTGTGTTGGTAAAATCTTGTTTCGCTTGGAGTTTTCTCTCATCAGAGGGCGTGCCAGTGTAATTTTCATTGGAGTTTCCTGTTTGTGAATGCTCTTGTGTTGATGTAGATGACAACTTTGATTCAGGTGCTCGGCCAATCTGAATCTGTCCTTTTTGGGCGGTATAGTTTTTAGAAGTTACTTAACAGCGTCATCTCTTGTTTATTTGAATGTGTCTCTGCATCAGATGGCCATATGCATATAGTTCTGTAGCTGCTTAAACAGTAGTTGATTGGATAGATCTGAAAGCCATTTTGATTTTGACAACGCTACATCGGTATGTCTGATATAAGTAAGACCTGTTATCATCAATGTTCTGGTGATGGTCGTTTTGAGATGCACTGAGGTGATATGGAACTTGAGAATTGGCTATGAGTAGCACATAGAGGCATTCAGCAGCTTCAGGAAGCTGAGATCTGCAGTAGTGAAGCTTTCAGTTGACAGTCTAGTGGGCAGATGAGAGGTGGAACTTGTTGAAGGTCATTGTTGGCCAAGGGGAACTTACTGGGCAGGTTAGGTGTATATGTCTATAAATGAGGCTTTATCCTCTTTGTAAAGATATTCAGACTTTTGGTAATAATATTTCATAGGGGTTAACTTTTTGATATTGTTCCAGAATCTGTGTGTCCTTAGCAGCCAAATATGTGAGAGTGTGAGGCGTGGCCAGTGTCAGTGCTGATCACCATGGCTGAGCTACTTAAATGCATAGTTTGGGGGGGTCATGCTGATTGTCGTTATGTCCAGGGAAGGTCCGGCCTTACAATGTCGTATTTTCTTGCTACCTATTTTGAGTACTAGGTGCAGAGAAGTTAAACAAATGCTCTTGACCTTGAACATGAGGATCTTGTAAAGAAAGTCTGGCTCTTGGGTGAGACAGGCTGCTACAGGCCTGCTGATGCTAGAACCTGTTGCCTATCACAGAAGTGAGATTTCTAAGGCCATCACCTACCAGTTTCTTAGTCAGATTTTGACAACAGTTGGGGGTTCATCCCATAGTTTTTTCCCTTCAACCTAGCCTCCGAAGGGGGGCTGAGAAAGTGGCATAGAGAAGGAGAGCACTGAGGGGATCGTGTTGAATATTTGATATCCAGGTAGAAGTTGATAGAATCTTCACAAAATTATGTCTCTCCGGCTGAAAATAAGAAAGATCGAGAAGAGAGGATAGAAAGGAAGACAATGGAGGAAAAGGTGCAGTCGGCCAATGCAGCCCTGCAATCCTTAATCTCTATTAAAACATTAACCTAATCAGGTTACAACAGATTGTACAAAAATATATAAAAAATTACAAGAGTGCCACCGCCTAGTATATTTGGGCGTGTGGATATAAAAGAAGTGGATCAGGTCTGAACAAACCCGATCCCCCATATGCACAAACTTAACAGGAGTTTTGTGCTGTAAGCTGTTGCTTGAGCTGGTGGATGGGTTAGATACGTCAGTCATCACACACACACTAAAATTGGAATCGGAAAGATTTTTCCCATTCATTTTTTCCAGGAAATATATTTCCAATTCCACATTTTCAAGCCATCAAACGGCCCCAGTGGAGACGTTAGAAACGCTGCTTTGTCTGCATTGTGATGGATAAGGAAGAAGACACAGAACTGAAAGCGGTCTGCACTGCTTCCAACCTTTCTCTCTCCCCCCTCTCTCTCTCCCCCTCTGGCTCTTGTTCCGTTTCTTTTGCTGTTCCAGTGTCATCTCTGGTATTCTCTACAGAAGGTAAAAATCAGGGTTTTGGCTTCCTTTTCCATGGTGACATGAAGTACTTCTTTAACCACGCTCTTTTGGCATCCTGGATTCGTCATATGATTGAGAATTGAAGTTTCTGTTTTGCAGGAAGAGTGACCCTGGGAGTTGTTTACTGTGCATCCCGAAGTTTACCATCAAGTTGCTAATTTCAGCTATTCTAAGCACTGGGGAAGCAACCGGATATGTCTTCAGATGAAAATAGTGATTTCAGTGAATTGGAAGTTGGACATGAAGTACTTCTTTAACCATGCTCTTTTGGCATCCTGGATTCGTCATATGATTGTGAATTGAAGTTTCTGTTTTGCAAGAAGAGTGACTTTGGGAATTGTTTATGTGCATCCCGAAGTTTACCATCAGGTTGCTGATTTCAGCTATTCTAAGCATTGCGGAAGCAACTGGATATGTCTTCAGATGAAAATAGTGATTTCAGTGAATCTGAGCTTGAAGATCGAGTTCAGAAATCATACGCACAACTGAAAGAAGGAGGAATTTTCCGAAGGAATGCAGATGGGACATTCAAGTGCCCTTTTTGTCTGGGGAAGAAAAAGCAGGACTATCGATATAAAGATATTCTCCAACATGCGAATGGAGTGGCAAATTCACCTAAGAGTTTGGAAAAGGCTGCCAAACATCGTGCACTAGAGATGATTTTGATGGAGGATGCGGAACAGCTGAAGCCTTCCGGGCCACCCATGATTGATTCTAGACCTCCCAAGCGTGTAAGACTAGAACGTAAGGAAGAAAGATTTGTATGGCCTTGGATGGCTATTGTTGCTAATATACCAACTGCGTTGGAGAATGGGGCTTATGTTACTAATGGAAAGCTAAAGGCACAGTTTTCTGAATTCAGCCCAGCAAAAGTAACCCTTATGTGGGATGCACTGGGCTTTCGAGGAATGGCGGTTGTTGAATTTGAGAAGAATTGGACAGGTTTCTACTGTGCAATATCATTTGAGAAGTCATTTGAGCTGAGGTGCCATGGTAAAACTCAGTGGATTGAGTCAAAAAAGTGTGATTCAAGTATGTATGCATGGCTAGCGCGGGAAGATGACTATCACAATTCTGATGATTATGTAAAGATGCAACTTCATCATGGTGATCTAAAGACTATTAGTGAGCTCCAAGAGGAGGAAGAACGAAAGAAGAACACTCTAGTAGACGACCTCACACTTAGAATCGATGAAAAGAATAAGGACTTGCAGTCTTCGGGTGAACAGCTGATGGAAATGACTTACTCATTGAATCAGTTTAAGTCTGCACTTGAAAGGAAAGACAGTGAGATGGCACGACTGCTTGAAGGTCATTAGCTGTTTTTTTTTTCTAAGCTCAAACATTTTGTTCCAAACCACCATGATTGCTTGTTGCCATCTAATTGTATCATTATGTTCTTTGTCTGTTTATTGTAGGTAATTATGTTTTCATGATTATTTTATGCAAAAGAAGATAACACCTGCCTAAATGGTCTGATACACTAGGCGTTGTGCACTATGTATCCTATTTTGTCTGCTTATAGTTGTTAGATACAACATTTTAGTATTACTGCACTATGACTTGAAAGATTCCATATAATTGTGGGCAAAGAAACAGGAATCACTTTTCTCTGCAGTGACATTGAATGTTTACATATAAAGTATAACACTCACTTTTAAGTTTCTCTCTCTAGTCATCTTAATGAGAAGACATCGCCACTTTATATGGCCAACCACCTTATTCTTCAAGCACCATCTCCTTTTTTCCCTTTCCGTAGAGTTTATTCATTGCTTGATCCTGGACCTAATTTTTTTCAGTCAACGTGGGAATTGTAGGTTCTGCCTTGGGTTTTTGCATATTTGTCATGGTAGATGTGGTTGGATGTGAAGGGTGTAAAACGGCATTTCATTAAAACTGGGGATACAAAATGCATGCATACATTGGCGAGTGCAGTTGAGCTAAAGAACAATTTTATTCAGAATGAAAGATCAGATCACTTTTGATGCCTAGGTCAGGGCTCATCCACAGAGAAGCTAACAAGAAGAGGTAAAAGGTAGGCTTTTTCGTGACCAGAGTTGAGCCAGCTTGAACTCAAGGTCGTGTTTGCCTAGCCAAGCATTAAAAAGAGTATTTTATTTTAAAATGAAAGTGAACACCCAGTAATTTGAAATGAGGACCTACCTTTACAAAGGCAAAGAGGACACACGGTGCAATAAAAAAAAAAAAAAATCTAGCTCAACTCCGAAAGAAACAAAATGCATTTGTGTTTTTTAATCGAACTTGACTCGCTTATTAAACGAGTGGAGCTTAAGTGGAGTTAACATGAGTCGAGCTTGAGTCCAGTTCATATGAGCCGAGCATAGCTCGACTCGTTGTGCACCTCTAGTAGAAGGAAGTGCAGGAGGAAGAGATTTGTCGTGAAACCCTAGTAAAAGGAAGTCCAGGAGGAAGGATACAAATGTAAAAAAGTAGTTTCAGTCAAACGATTGGTCTTATTTTTGGGCACAGCGGATCCTAATTGACCGTACAAAACTTTGTCTTGTCTGTGCATGACGCTTTTGGGCTACACCCTGGACAGTACCTGGCCCAAGATGCAGGTCTTTTATCTCGCATGTTGGGTGCTAGACTTGCTTGCTTATAGCATCTTATTGTGTTGACGCAGGTTTTGCTGCCTTCTAGAAGCACTTTTCTACGTGCTTGGGACTTAAGTTGTGTAGATTCTTGACTTCTAGGATCGTCTCTGATATATGATATTTTTTTTCCTTACAGGGTGTCATAGATGAAAATGATGAAAAGTTAAGGCGCTTAAGAATTGAGTGGGGTGAAGGCCCCCACGAAGCTGTAGTGACTGCCATGAAGCAGTTAAATGAATATAATCCCAGTGGACGGTATGTAATCGAGGAAATGTGGAATCACAAGGAAAACAGAAAGGCAACCTTAAAAGAAGTTATTGGCTATCTTGTAAAGACTTACAAGACACGCACCCGCAGGATTTAGGAGTGCTCATGGTTGATACTTTTGATTCTCCATCCTGTGTTCTTTCTGGTGTCGCCTCCGAAGCTGAAAGGTTGTTTTGCAAACCTGATGCTGTGAATGTTTCCACTGGTAGCCGTGAAAGATTTGATGGATCAACATTGTGAGAACCAGTTATCTTTGAATTCCTTGTACATTGTCTGACATTATCAGATACTGAAACTTGGGTTCTAATTACCTTGTACATATCACTTGCTCACATTTCTTCCAAGTGTTGGCTTAATTCGAGAAGTTTCTTGCTCAAGCGTCAAAAATATTTGAATGGCAATATGATTTTCTGATCTTGGTTTCTTTCAGCGTTAATGTGTCATTAGCCGTAGAATTAATGCAGCAGAATATAAATTTATATTGAAATTTTCTGTATCTATTCTACTGTCTTCTGCATGCGGGTTTAGCTTTAAAACCTTCAAATAGAACAAGATCACGACAGCAGTTTCTGGGGTTTATCTCTTGGTAGGATTGATTAGATATTGCCACCAGACTATATAGAAGCGTAGAAGGATTTTGCTTCACGAAACGTAGGTTGTTCGGGCCTGGATATGACCGCCTGTACAAGATCCAGATCTCTCTCCAGTCTGATCTCCGATTGAGTTTAACCCTGATCCGTATTTTTTTTTCTTTTTTCTTTTAGGGTTTTAATGATCAGATATTAGCCAGAGTTGAATGAGGACCTTGTCGTGGCATGAAATTCCATGAAAACGAGGACTACTTGGGTACGGAATAGATCTGATCGAATGTGATTCCGATTTTCTGGGTCCATTTACATACCTATGACATCTAGCAGTGGTTCTTTTGCATGGTTTTGAGCAGACGAACGTTGGAGTGATGAGAACGAACCCCCGCAACTTTTGAATTTGAAAATTAAAGGAGAATCCGGTGATTGGTGAACGTCTAGAAGGGATGCGTCGCCTGGCTCTCTCCAGTACCTCCGCTGTACCAGGACTTTGTGCTAATTAATTATATTAAATCAGGCTTTGCTTTCTCTCTCTCGTGGACAGTTCGCTTCAGTATCTTTTGTAACTCGTCTCCCCTGTTCCTGCTTTGTTCTTGAAGAACCAATTGTCAAGATGAATGATCTGATGACAAAATCCTTTATGAGTTATGTGGAGTTGAAGAAGCAGGCTCTCAAGGATTTGGAGGCCGACCAAGATCTTGAAATGGGCCAACTCAGCCACGCCGATATAGAACACCTCTCACAGTTCTTCGAGGAAGTGGGCGCCATTAAATTCGAGATGGAGGTCGTCTCCCACCTCTTCCAAGGTCTCCAAGGATCAAACGAAGCGGCGAAGTCCGAGCACGGGGCAAGGCTGGAGGCAGCTTCATCCAACTTAATTCCTATTCTTAGCATCATGGAATCACTTTGTGATCATGCACACCAGAAGGACATGGAAGAATACCGAGGCGTAGTGTGTGTCACTCGCCCTTGTGATATTTATCCTTCCGCTGCTCGCCAATTGGGCCATAAATCCATTGAGGCATATTAAACTATATGAATAAACTATATGAATTTGGATAGCATCTCTTCATGATGATGACTATTATGTACTTCAACTTACCTTTGCTAACTAATCATCATATTCACCAGCATTTTCATGTTCACATCGGTGTGCGCATGCATGGTTGAATGCGCGATGAGTGCTTCAGAATTCACAAATTCGAATCTCTGTAAAAAGCAAGAAGAAAAAGGATTGGATTCACCAACTTCCTAGTAAGCAGTGTGCCCAAGGACAGGGGCCGGTCTGTGGTTCCTTTTTCAAACATGGGCTAACATTCATCTCTTGGATGTGAGTGAAAATTTGGATTTAAATTAAATTAAAGCTACCAGATTATGCCAAGACACTATCGCAGGATCGAACTCTCAACCTCCATCAGCTGGTGTTAAGTCGACTAGGTTATTTAATTGGTGTCTGATGTGCAAACATACCTTGTGCCTTCCATCCAACCAGGGAAATGGTCATAATAAGTGCTGCTCTCAATTACTGTATGTTGGGTGTATGATCAAGACTAGTATATCTTGATGGCTAAGTTGTTTCATGGCATACCTCTCGACCTTCATCCATCCAAAGTTACTCCAATCTCCTGGTCATGAGCTGCAACTCAATTCTATGTCTAGACTCGAGCTTCCAGCAAGTGTTTAACCCATTGGAAATGCCGATATCAAACCAGTTTTGGTGCCGATATCAAACCAGTTTTGGTTGCCAGCAACATATGCTTTAAACCACAACAAACATAAAAAGAAAAGACATTATTTCGTGTTCAATACATCAACAACACATTCTTAAGGATGCCTTCAACCAACTCAACAACCTCCTTTGGTTGTATTAAGGATTTTGTTTTTTCTAGAAAAGTTGTCGTTGAATGGGTGAATGGCATCAAGGGCTCTTGGTTCGCCAATCACAATAGGCATGGGCAGACAACCAAGTTCAGGAAAACCCAAAATGTTAGGATCAAGTTCACGAATTCATGCAATAGTGCCCAACCTCTGCATAAAATGTTTGCCATATCAAGTGTTAGGAATTATTCTTGAAAAAAAAAAGTATCACTGTTCACCTTCTAGTTCATGATCATGGGTTACCTGCAGCAACAACATTTGGATAAAAACATCAAAAACAAGACCAATAACAAATCTAAAAAGAAGCTTTCCACGACATTCTGAAATAAGGTTCATGATCATGGATTACCTGCAGCAACAACATTTGGATAAGAACATTAAAAACAAGACCATTAACAAATCTAAAAAGAAGCTTTCTATGACATTCTGAAATAAGCCTTAGCTTAAGCCTTAACTGTGTCATTTTCATGCCTAAAGAACTTACATTCTGATATAATTTTGGACCAACCTCAACCCACCTTCTCCTCCAATGTAGGAAAAACATCTCGGTTATGGGAAGGGAAAGAACTAGATTAAAAGCAATAGCCTCAATCCATGGGGAGCAGGTCGAACAACCAACCTTAAATGAGAGGCACAACATAAATAGCATCAATGAGAAAAGATTCAATAATATCATAATTTTTCCCCAATGCAGGATATTGTCCTGATTTATGGATAAACAAACACATACTAGTCAAAATATCCATAACTCTCAACTAACATGACACACAAGAAGAAACAAGAAAGAACTGAATAATAACCTGGTCCAATCTATGAAGGACCCAGCTGTCGAAGCAAAAGCATGGGTGGGTAGTTGGTGATGATGAAGAATAATTCCATCCGATTTTGCAAAACCATGCATTTCAAGCCAAGACAAATATTAGATTAAGCCAAGACAAATATTAGATGAAGCCAAGAACAAAACTCAAAACTTCAAAGGATATAATATACTGAGAGAGAAGCCACAATGTTCTATAATATCTTGGCAGGTAGCAAATGAGGGTTGAGAGATGGGCTCGGGGCTTGTGTAGTTGTTCTTCTAAGTCAGTAATCAAAAGTACTGAGTAGGCATAATGCTGATTTATGTCTATTTCGCGAAGATAATGACTTATAAACCTTTGACTCGTCGAAAACTCATAAGGTGAAGCGGGTTGGACACGTGACAAAGCTACACATAACCACCAAAGCGGTGGAGCTTCGTAGTAGCTTTTGAGGTGGTGAGGTATTCCCTCAAAGGTGAAGGTCAACCTGAAAAAAAATCAATGGAAAAAAAAATCAAAAAGGCAAAAAACTGAATGCAAAAGAAAGAAAAAAAACTAAGAAAAAAAGACAAATGGTGTCTGCCAAGAGATGAAAGACATGAAGGCTGAACTCGCAAGAATTAAATGTGACAATCTTTGGTTGTGCGATTTTGGAGTCAAAATATGCTCCTCTTTTTTATTACCTAAGATGTCGAGGATGCTTCCTTTATGTTCACATTTTGGAAATTGAAAGATATCCCTTCTATAGGTTTGATGACATTGATGCGAAAATGAATCCTAATGCTTGTATAGTACTATGGGTAAATGAATGACATATTGTTTGCACAACACGAGCACTTAAGTTTATGAGTTAAATTGACAATTTTAAACTATTTCAAAGTAAAAACTTGACATCTCTTGTTATGTTTCGAGGTTTTCTAGGCATAAGAGGAACTAACCAATCCCCTTTGGTCTTGAAAGGTGTCCACCATTTCATTAACAAACCACTAGTCCGTTCATAGAATAGATGAAGTCATGGAACTCCTCAAACCTAGTCCACTTATGCTAAATGTGACAAATTGTCCATCTTTTCGAAGACACAGATCATTTGGAAAACTGACACATTATTCCATCTTAACAGAGTTCAAGATTTTTTATAGTCACCTTACTTGTTCTGAGTTTCGTATGAATAAATACAATTAGGTTTGGGTTTAGGGAATGAAATCTGACATGATTCATTCAGGTATAATTCAGCTTCGAGTGATATCAGGTATGCCTGGGTGTCGGGCGTGGCCGGCCCGGCCCGGTATGGGCCGGGCTTGGGCCGGGAAATTTTCTTATTGGGCTCAACTTGAGTGAGCCCGGCCCAGCCCGACGGCCCATTACGTCACTCCTCCCACGCACTCCCCTCCCTAATTTGATTTTTCCATCGAGGGAGGCAGAGCCGCAAGGATCGAGAGGGGCGAGATGAAGGAAACGGAGATCACACGCGCACTCCCCTCCCTAATTCAATTTTTCCATCGAGGGAGGCAGAGAAGCAAGGATGGAGAGGGGCGAGATGAAGGAAACGGAGATCACGCAGAGGGAATCTGAGCTCCCTGGTTGGGAGAAGCAGGAGGGCAGAGGCGGCAAGAAAGAGGCAGAGGACGAGGACTCGCCGCCGTAAATTTCGCTCTTAGGGTTTCGCCGTCTTCCAACTCGTTCGTTGCTTTTCTCGTTCGTCCGATCTAGGGTTTCCTATTTTTCTCAGATCGTTTCTTTTTCTCATCCTTCACCTGATCTGGGCTTGTATTTTTAGATCTGTGGCCGTTGTAATTAGTTTGATCTTCTCCTTTGTTTACACCTTTTGGTGTTCCCCTGATTTCCTTGTTCAAGATTAGTTGGAAAAATCATCTCTGTTGAGGCTTCTTCCGTTTTGGTATTCCCCTGATTTCCTTGGTCAATCTCTGTTCATGATTAGTTGGAGAAAATGTTTCTGTCCAGATCGCCTCCCACCCCACCGGCCGGTTCCTCGCTGCCGTCCTCCCCTCCCGAAAGTTCTGCCTCCCCTGGTTCGTCGAGTTCTCCCTCAACCCCTGGGCCGGCCCATCAATAATCGGGCCCGGGCCTGATTTTTGGTGGACAGGCCCGATATCCGGCCCATCCCAACCCGTCAGTTAACATTAACGGGCCGGGCTGGGCCTGATTTTTGGTGGACAGGCCCGGTAACCGGCCTGGCCCGATACCCACCCCTAATATCAGGTTGGATTCGGACTCGCATTGGACAATTCTCAAGGGTCACACTTGTCGATGCCTTCGTGCAAGTTTTGGCAGGAGAACAACAATTAGTTCCAAAGCGAAGAAACAAACTTTCAAAAACACAAAATCTACTATGGATATTGGGTGCTTTTTACTCTTCTTACTCTTTGGAGAATCGTAGCAGGGATTAAGATCCTTAGGAGGTGGCACAACACTATCTTCAGGACGGTTGTGATATTCGTCCATCCTTCCGCCGCTCGCCAATTGGGCCATAAATCCATTGAGGCATATTAAACTATATGAATTTGGATAGCATCTCTTGGTGATGATGACTATTATAACATACCTTTGCTAATTAATCAACTTATTCACCAGCATTTTCATGTCCGCATCGGTGTGCGCATGCATGGTTGAAAACTTGAATGCGCGATGAGTGGCGCTTCAGAATTCACACATTCGAACCTCTTTACAAAACAAGAAGAAAAAGGATTGGATTCACCAACCTCCTAGTAAGCAGTGTGCCCAAGGACAGGGGTTGGTCTGTGGTTCCTTTTTCAAACATGGGCTAACGTTCATCTCTTGGATTTAAGTGAAATTTGGATGCAAATTAAATTAAAGCTACCAGATTATGCCAAGAGACTATCGCAGGATAGAACTCTCAACTTCTCTCTATTCCAGTCAAGCCATGCCTATGAGCTCTCTCTCTCTCTCATTCATATATATGGGTTTAACCTTTCTTTCATGCTCTATATATCCTGACTGCTACTTGACCTATTATAGATACCCGCATCAGTAGGGTGTAAAACAAATAAAAAGTAAAGGAAAATGATAGCATTGGTCACTCCCCAAATGAGTAAACTAATCAAAGCATCCCATAAAGGAGGTTAGGGCTCCAACTTCATACAAGCCACATAAAAAGGTGGTGGTAAGGTAAGCAAATAGATCCAACAGGCCCACTTGCTCCTAAGGATGAGGGGAGGAAGGAGATGGGGATGTGGGGAGTTTGGTCACCCAATTATTTGAGAGGAAAATTACCAAAACCTACCTGACTTTCTTGCAAGAAGACAAGGGAAGCCACCACCCACATCTAGAAATGGAACAAAACTAAATTCTGTAATCACTTTGATTCTATTTCCTTGAACAAGACCACAACAAAATTAATAGGTCCACTTTTTCCCCGTTGATTAGTGTTCCTTTCCAAATCTAACACCAGCGATCATCATCGTGCCTTGTCAATGGGGAAACCCCTGGCCCTCACCAACTTGATGACCATGTCTTGGTATGTAGGGGCGGAGTCAGGGGGGGTCCTCCTCCCTTCCTAAAATTTCATTTATCTTATATAAAAATTTTAAAAAGTTATATTTCAGCTTCTGTTAAACTTTTGAAACTATGATTCGGCCTCTGGCATGAAAAATTTCTGGCTTAATGCCAATTTGGTCGACTTCTCGGAGCGGACGGGAAGACACCTTGCCTACACAGTCTCTTCCTCTGAACTTTTTTTTAAGTCACCGATGCAACTACCTTCAAATCGACATAGGTGCGATGCTTTGCGTTGTCAAACGCTAGCAGCTTTACATCTCTCCTTCTGAAAGCATGAACCAAAATAAACACCAATAAGATTACAGGACGGCAAAGTAATCAGATGGTAACAGCACATAGTGTCAGATGTATATATTTTTTCTAATAATTGTAGCAATTGTTTTCTGACGTCCTTGGATTTGACTAGTTCGTCCATCTCTCTTTGCCCTTCGAGAAAATATGCAGTAAACAGAAAGGCTAAAGAATTATCAGATTGTAAACTGGACATACAGTAAACAGAAAGGCTAAAGAATTATCAGATTCTAAACTGGACACACAAACACAAGTAACACACCTCCCAGTTCCGATCTTATCGACTGCCTTTACCAGTGCTTCTACCTCTGAGACAGAGAAGGCTATATGGGGGAGGGCTTTAACAAAAACAACCGAAGGAAAAGGAGGGCAAGGGAGAAGACAATATGCAACAGAGGTAAATACGGTACCAAAGGCGAGTGGGGATGGATGATAGAGATGTACACATATATATATATATATATATATTGAAATCAGTTAAAAACGTTTTGTGGTTGAATGGTTAGCTAAAAATCGTTTACAAAAAAGTATTAACCATACAGCTATGTTTTTTAGCGACTAAATGTCCTTTTTGCGACAATATTTTTTGGTAATATAAAATAAAAAACAACATAGCAATAAACGACGTTAGTTACTGAGCTTCGGACTTTGGGTAGTCGATGGGCACTTGATATCAAAAACCAACCTCGACCGCCCAATGATTATCGAACCAGCCTGACTTGGGTTGGAGTGCTAGCAAGAAGATGCATTGGAAGAACCCCAAAAATCAAATATACAGCAGTCAGATCGCCGGAACAGAAAATACCAATTGAAATTTAGGTCCTCAAGCATTGATAAAAACTAGTATACAAGTTATATATACGAAATCCGTAACAAAATATTTTAATAACAAATTTTTATTTGAAGCAAACATTTTTTTTAAGGCTACGGCATTTAGTGTATATATATATATATATATATATATATATATATATATAGATAGGCGGAAGCATAGGCATTTGCCTTTACAATCCCACAAAAATTGATCATTTCCATATTTATACCTAGAGCCATTTTCTTCTGTTCCCTAAAAATTCAAAACTTGAGTACCACTGTCCCTCGATTAGAAATTTTTTGTTCCACCCCACCAAAAACAATTACATGGTTTTGGATGTTCTAAAATAGATCCACTAAATAGTTATATATAGATCAATTTATTGCTCTGCCCTGCAAAAAAAGTTACATCGTTTAGATGTTTTAAAATAAATCCACTAAATAGTTACATAATTTTAGATATTTTGAAATAAATTCACTAATATTAACTTGTGTTATAATCAAAATAAACTTGTTTTCTAATCAAAATAGACTCTCGTTTTTGTTTCCTAATGACACAGTTTTATCATCGAAAAGTCCATGTGTCAATTTGGCACACATGCATTTCCTTCAAATGACGGGAAAACAATTTTGTGGTATGGGATTAGAGACTATTCGAGATCGGGCAATAACTCAGACGGATAAATTCCAACGAGAATCATAAGTCTCTTGTCTAAAAGACGTTTGGATTGCATTAATTCCATGAATTTTTCATTCCACTCCTCACAGACAGTGACCATTTTGTAGTTTGAATATCCACGGTTTGACAAAACGTATGAATCTAAAGTGAGCCCCGGAACAAACCAGACCAGCGGATCCGAAATTCCGGGGATCAAATGCCTCTTTAGTTAAACTTTACTGCGTTTCTCTCGTGTTTGGGACATTCACCCTCGGCTGCAACTTTCCGGGGCTTTGATTCCACTGTAGTACGGCGCTACCTTGGACCTGGTGGAAATTTAACGGAGAAATAACGGGGTGCTCCACGTGGACGTCTCGACTGGCCCTCCACCTTAACAAACACGCCCTCACCTCTGGTGTGAAAATTTAGGCGATGAGTGAAAGCTGCGACAGGCCGTCACTCCCTCTGCACTGCTTCCAACCTTTCTCTCCCCCCGCCCTCTCTCTCTCTCTCTCTCTCTCCCCCTTCTCTGGCTCTTCTTCCGTTTGTTCTGCTGTTGGTTTACTCCAGTGTCGTCTCCGGTATTCTCTACGAAAGGTAAAAATCGGGTTTTTGGTTTCCTTTTCCATGGTGACATGAAGTACTTCTTTAACCACGCTCTTTTGGCATCCTGGATTCGTCATATGTTCAGGCACCTTGCCACTGTGTTTGTGTGGATTTTGAGGTTTTATGCATTTGACAACAAATGTCTGGATGCCAAGAAATTGTGTTTAAGTTTTTTAGACGTCAGACTGTTCCCCCACCCTTTCCTCTTTTGGTGTGTGTTCCTTTTACTTGCTTGTCCAGACAAATCAGGGATTCAGGATAAGTAGGAATGCGGCATGGTTTACCAGGACGCTTGTACTTCATTTTTTTTCTCGGTTAAACGATGCATTTCGGACATTCCCTCTGTGCTTTCTTTAGTTCATCTTTTGCTCATTGGACGAAGAGGCGGCAAAAGATTTCCTTTTCCCGGTGCATGTTTAGACCAATGTTGGTTTTCATTGTCCTCAAATTGCAGAAACGGTGTTGGCAGGGAGAATTTTTCCCAAAAAGAAAAAAAAAATCCTGAAATAGTTGCTTTGAGGTACATGACACGGTTCGTAGAAGTCAGGCTCGTAAACATTGCCATGCACTTTGCTCTGAAGTTGGGGGATTTAGTATTGCATTTCCCCCTTGATTGGTGGCGAAGATTGACGAGAGGGAATGCAAGGCCCAGCACGACAACTTCATGATCTTTTGCTTGGTTTGGTTTCTAAGCGTAATCCTGCAAATTGTTAGGATTCACAAGAAAATTGGTAGAGATTGGCGAGGAAATTCTGTTTGATGTGGTGTTGAAATGGAGCCTTAAGGTGTCACATGCAACGTAGGCATCGGTATTACGCTGCTAGCACTGAGAATTGAAGTTTCTGTTTTGCAGGAACAGTGACTTTGGGAGTTGTTTACTGTGCATCGCCAAGTTTACCATCAGGTTGCTGATTTCAGCTATTCTAAGCATTGCGGAAGCAACTGGATATGTCTTCAGATGAAAATAGTGATTTCAGTGAATCTGAGCTTGAAGATCGAGTTCAGAAATCATACGCACAACTGAAAGAAGGAGGAATTTTCCGAAGGAATGCAGATGGGACATTCAAGTGCCCTTTTTGTCTGGGGAAGAAAAAGCAGGACTATCGATATAAAGAGATTCTCCAACATGCGAATGGAGTGGCAAATTCACCTAAGAGTTTGGAAAAGGCTGCCAAACATCGTGCACTGGAGATGATTTTGATGGAGGATGCAGAACAGCTGAAGCCTTCCGGGCCACCCATGATTGATTCTAGACCTCCCAAGCGTGTAAAACTAGAACGTAAGGAAGAGAGATTTGTATGGCCTTGGATGGCTATTGTTGCTAATATACCAACTGCGTTGGAGAATGGGACTTATGTTACTAATGGAAAGCTAAAGGCACAGTTTTCTGAATTCAGCCCAGCAAAAGTAACCCTTATGTGGGATGCACTGGGCTTTCGAGGAATGGCGGTTGTTGAATTTGAGAAGAATTGGACAGGTTTCTACTGTGCCATATCATTTGAGAAGTCATTTGAGCTGAGGTGCCGTGGTAAAACTGAGTGGATTGAGTCAAAAAAGTGTGATTCAAGTATGTATGCATGGCTAGCTCGGGAAGATGACTATCACAATTCTGATGATTATGTAAAGATGCAACTTCATCGTGGTGATCTAAAGACTATTAGTGAGCTCCAACAGGAGGAAGAACGAAAGAAGAACACTCTAGTAGACGACCTCACACTTAGAATCGATGAAAAGAATAAGGACTTGCAGTCTTCGGGTGAACAGCTGATGGAAATGACTTACTCATTGAATCAGTTTAAGTCTGCACTTGAAAGGAAAGACAGTGAGATGGCACGACTGCTTGAAGGTCATTAGCTGTATTTTTTTTTCTTTTGTTTTCTAAGCTCAAACATTTTGTTCCAACCTCCATGATTGCTTGCTGCCATCTAATTGTATCATTTTGTTCTTTGTGTGTTTATTGTAGGTAATTATGTTTTCATGATAACTAGTTTTATTTTATGTAAAAGAAGATAACACCTGCCTAAGTGGTCTGATACACTATGCGTTATGCACTATGTATCTTATTTTGTCTGCTTATAGTTGTTAGATACAACACTTCAGTCTTACTGCACTATGACTTGAAAGATTCCATATAATTGTGGGCAAAGAAACAAGAATCACTTTTCTCTGCATTGGCATTGAATATTTACATATAAAGTTTAACACTCACTTTTAAGTTTCTTGGAATTGAGGTTTCTAACTGAATCCTTTAATTATTGGACATGCGGAAGAAATTCAGATTTTGAAATCAATGTATGTAGAGTTCATAAATATGTTCTATTGGCTCCATTGAATGATCAGTAGCTTTGATGAACCATAGGGTTGGCAATGCATGCTCATTTCTGGGGCACCACATCTGAAACCGAGTAAAATGTTAACTCCTATTTATAGGACAGAGGGTCCCAATTTCCTTGATCATGCTATTTAATTTTACTTGGCTCATTGTTGTGCTGATTTTATGCAGAGGTGAAAAAAGCAGAAAGTAAAAACTCTGATTTGCGGGATCAGGTTCTGAAAGAACGTGAAAAGTGGTGCAAAGAGTTGGCTCTTGAACGGTCCAAACTTGCACAACGTGATATAGAGTTGCAGGAACGAGAAGCCCAAAATGACTTTGAGAAAAAGAAACTTGAAGAAGAAAAGAAGAAGGTTTGCAGTTTGCACTCCCCATCACATTTGCAGATGCTGGTGTTCATTGAAATGTGTAGATTCTTTAATTTCTTGGAACGCATTGGCATGGTCTACTAATTTAAAATGCAATAGCTTTTATATGTTTGTTTATTTAAAATAAACCAGAGGTTTCCTTTCAAGTTACAGATATGAGTTTGTTTGGTTATGGTTTTTCACATAATCCTATATGTATTTTATGAGACTGAGGATGGATTTGTGTATACTCGCTTCATAATGATCTGCTTCTGGTTTCGCTCCTTTTCTGAAGAAAATAAATTGATACGTGAATTCATGATTTAACTTCAGAATCTCGGATGTGTGCATGAATGTATAATAGAGGTGCAAATAGCTTAATGGCAGTGGGCTTTTCTAAAATTCTGACTGTAGCATGTCCATCGGTAACCTGATTCTTTATGTATCTAGCTAATTCAAATCTAATCCTTTTGTAACCATGTGATTTCCTGAAACCTTTTTCATGCCTTTGAAGTTTAAACTAAGCTTGATCAAAGCTCTCCAGCATCTATAATAGCTCCAAGCCCTCCAACCCAGATGCAGTATAGAAAGTTCATTGAAGAGCTACTGCATATTATGTTCAATTGAGTTAAACTTGGTAGACAGATCAAACAGAGCTTTACACTGTGAACAAGCTCAAACCTTTCATTTGCTACTTCTCTGTTTATTTGATTTCAGAAGGGAATCTCTAGTTCTATGCCTCTTCTGTTCCTATTCTTACTTTGAAATGTTTGCACAATTTAGTATGAATCTAGTTTCTGTTAGTAACTGAATTGTCCCTTATTTGCATTGCATGCCACAATTTGAATAATTATTTTTAAACTAATGTCTGTTCGAAGATGACTAGGGATATTTTTCTCCTTTCAATTTTTTGTAAAATCTTTAACCATATACTCAACTTTATGTTGTATTTTCAGAATGCTGCTAGAGATGCTGCTCTTCAAATGGCTAGTATTGAGCAGAAGAAAGCTGAAGAAAGTTTTATGAAGCTCATGGAATACCATAAGGTTTACTCCTAATTATGTGCTTCAATTAGTGGCTTCAAATGTTGAGCTTTCACTCTCCACACATTATTCTTTCACTCAATCCAACATGAATGTGTCTTATACTTGCAGAGAGAAAAAGATGCGGAATTAAAAAAATTCTGTGACGTGGAGAATAGATTGCAAACAAAACAAACATTAGAGTTGGAAATAGAGAAGTTGAGAGGTAATTTGCAGGTCATGAAGGTTATGGAAGGTGATGATAACATAGATGAGAAGATAAGATCTATGGGTGAAGAGTTGGCAGAGAAACAGAATGATCTGGAATATCTGGAAACTCTCAATCAAGCTCTAATAGTTCAACAGCGGAATGCAAATGATGAGCTGCAGGGTGCTCGTAAAGAAGCAATTGCAGTAAGGAGCTTTTTTCTTTTTGTTTCAATTTTGAGCCTCATTATTGTCACTGCTATTCAAGTGGGCAGGGTAGGTCAGTTTTGGTGTACCACACGTTTTAAAAGATTGAGCACATAAAGAGTGCTTTCTGCTTCTGTTTTTAACCTTGTGCTTGCATTTGTCTCAGAATCTAAATCTGCCTATGGTTTAAGTTCAACTACCTGTATTAACATTTATTTATCTGCTTGAAATGAAATGGTTAAAATATGTTGATTTCAAGTAACAAAATAAATATTTTAGGTCTGCTTGGATTGGAGCTAGAAACCGGCTAATTATATTCAGACTGACTGTGCTTGTGTTTCGAGACCCATTCATGACCTCCTTAATAATCCATTTGCTTCATGCTCATTTCTGGACATCCTTCTGAATTTTCTGCTTGAATGCTTTCGGGTTGTTTGTTTTGACACAGTATGCCTTGGGTTGTTAGATCCATTTGCTTCAACAGTTTTGTTCCAAAAACGGAGAACCATGTAGTGGTTTTACTGCACCTAACTCTCCTTGTTCCATAGGGTTTCAAAAGTTTGTTCAGGAACCGCACAGACATTGGGATCAAATTAATGGGGGAACTTGATAAGCAGCCATTCAAAGAAGCATGTATCAAGGTATTTTCTTCACAGAAAATTTCTGTAGAAGATTGTGAAATGAAGGCGTCAGAGTTGGCATCCTTATGGGAAGAACACATGCGGGATCCAATGTGGCATCCGTTCAAGGTGATCCAGGATGGACCTAATGAGAAGGTACAGAACTATATCAAATTTTTAAGATTTTAGCTAAATCACCATTGACATACTCCTTAAATGTAAGATGTGTGAACCTGTAAATTCATGGCATTAATTAATTTTTATTATTTATTTGTCAGCTATATTTCTGATCTATGCAAACTTTGTTTGTCATGTTATTTGAATCATAATTTTTTATATAGACAAAATACCTATTCTTTTAGGCTACATGTGCTTTATGATGCTATCTTGCTATTTCCATCATGTGCATGTCACCTTTATTTTGATTCATAGCATTGTTATCTCTTATGCATTTGCTTGTGCTGTCTCTGGGGCAACTTCCTCCCAGGTATGGTTCCACATTTTTGTGCTATTACTTACTATGCTTAATCATAGAACAAGGGAAACTGAAAGAATCTTCTTGACTGGTTTACATGATCATTGTTTATATTGTGCCATGACCTGGGAGAACAAACTTCTGCCCCAGTGTAATTGAGCTGACATTCTAATATTTGTATCCTAATGCAAGGTAAAATTTACTACGTTTATCTGTCCATAGATTACTAAGATAACTTTTGGTTACTTGCATGGTTTCTTCTTTTCAGTTTTGGGCTGTCTGCCATCTCTAGTCATCTTAATGAAAAGACATCGCCACTTTATATGGCCAACCACCTTATTCTTCAAGCACCATCTCCTTTTTTCCCTTTCCGTAGATTTTATTCATTGCTTGATCCTGGACCTAATTTTTTTCCGTCAACGTGGGAATTGTAGGTTCTGCCTTGGGTTTTTGCATATTTGTCATGGTAGATGTGGTTGAGTGTGAAGGGTGTAAAATGGCATTTCATAAAAACTGGGGATGCAAAATGCATGCATACATTGGCGAGTGCAGTTGAGATAAAGAACAATTTTATTCAGAATGAGAGATCGGATCACTTTTGATGCCTAGATCAGGGCTCATCCACTGAGAAGCTAACAAGAAGAGGTGAAAGGAAGGCTTTTTCGTGACCAGAGTTGAGCCAGCTTGAACTCAAGGTCGTGTTTGCCTAGCCAAGCATTAAAAAGAGTATTTTATTTTAAAATGAAAGTGAAAACCCAGTAATTTGAAATGAGGACCTACCTTTACAAAGGCAAAGAGGACACACGGTGCAATAAAAAAAAAATCTAGCTCGACTCCGGAAGAAACAAATACATGTGTTTTTTAATCGAACTTGACTTTCTTATTAAACGAGTGGAGCGAATCGAGCTTGAGTCCAGTTCATATGAGCCGAGCATAGCTCGACTTGTTGTGCACCTCTAGTAGAAGGAAGTGCAGGAGGAAGAGATTTGTCGTGCAACCCTAGTAAAAGGAAGTGCAGGAGGAAGGATAGAAATGGAAAAAGAGTAGTTTCAGTCAAACATTTGATTGGTCTTATTTTTGGGCACAGCTGATCCTAATTGACCGTACAGAACTTTCTCTTGTCTGTGCATGACGCTTTTGGGCTACACCCTGGACAATACCTGGCCCAAGATGCAGGTCTTTTATCTCGCACGTTGGGTGCTAGACTTGCTTGCTTATAGCGTCTTGTTGTGTTGATGCAGGTTTTGCTAGAAGCACTTTTCTACATGCTTGGGACTTAAGTTGTAGATTCTTGACTTCTAGGATCCTCTCTGATATATGATATTTTTTTCCTTACAGGGTGTCATAGATGAAAATGATGAAAAATTAACGCGCTTAAGAATTGAGTGGGGTGAAGGCCCCTACGAAGCTGTAGTGACTGCCATGAAGGAGTTAAATGAATATAATCCCAGTGGACGGTATGTAATCGAGGAAATGTGGAATCACAAGGAAAACAGAAAGGCAACCTTAAAAGAAGTTATTGGCTATCTTGTAAAGACTTACAAGACACGCACCCGCAGGATTTAGGAGAGCTCATGGTTGATACTTCTGATTCTCCATCCTGTGTTCTTTCTGGTGTCGCCTCCGAAGCTGAAAGGTTGTTTTGCAAACCTGATGCTGTGAATGTTTCCACTGGTAGTCGTGAAAGATTTGATGGATCAACATTGTGAGAACCAGTTATCTTTGAATTCCTTGTACATTGTCTAACATTATCAGATACTGAAACTTGGGTTCTAATTAGCTTGTACATATCACTTGCTCACATTTCTTCCAAGTGTTGGCTTAATTCGAGAAGTTTCTTGCTCAAGCGTCAAAAATATTTGAATGGCAATATGATTTTCTGATCTTGGTTTCTTTCAGCGTTAATGTGTCATTAGCCGTAGAATTAATGCAGCAGAATATAGATTTATATTGAAATTTTCTGTATCTATTCTACTGTCTCCTGCATGGGGGTTAAGCTTTAAAACCTTCAAATGGAACAAGATCACGACTGCAGTTCCTGGGGTTTATGTCTTGGTAGAATTGAGTAGATATTGCCACCAGACTATATAGAAGCGTAGAAGGATTTTGCTTCACGAACCGTAGGTTGTTCGCGCCTGGATATGACTGCCTGTAAAAGATCCAGATCTATCTCCAGTCTGATCTCCGATGGAGTTTAACCCTGACCCCTATTGATCTTTTTTTTTTCTTTTTTTCTTTTTGGGTTTTAATGATCAGATATCAACCAGAGTTGAATGAGGTCCTTGTCGTGGCATGAAATTCCATGAAAACGAGGACTACTTGGTTACGGAATAGATCTGATGTGATTCCGATTTTCTGGGTCACGACGATCCATTGACGTGTAACTCTAGCAGTGGTTCTTTTGCATGGTTTTGAGCAGATGAACGTTGGAGTGATGAGAACGAACCCCCGCAACTTTTGAATTTGAAAATTAAAGGAGAATCCGGTGAACGTCTAGAAGGGAAGCGTCGCCTCGCTCTCTTCAGTACCTCCGCTGTACCAGGACTTTGTGCTAATTAATTTTATTAAATCAGCCTTTGCTTTCTCGTCTCCCTCGTGGACATTTTGCTTCAATATCTTGTTCCTCGTCTCCCCTGTTCTTGCTTAGTTCTTGAAGAAGCAATTATCAAGATGAATGATCTGATGACAAAATCCTTCATGAGTTATGTGGAGTTGAAGAAGCAGGCTCTCAAGGATTTGGAGGCCGACCAAGATCTTGAAATGGGCCAACTCAGCCACGCCGATGAAGAACACCTCTCACAGTTCTTCGAGGAAGTGGGCGCCATTAAATTCGAGATGGAGGTCGTCTCCCACCTCTTCCAAGGTCTCCAAGAATCAAACGAAGCGGCAAAGTCCGAGCACGAAACCCGCGCTCTCAAGCACCTCCAAGACACCATGGACGCTGACATCTTGACGGTGCTCACGAAAGCAAGAACCATTAAGCAAATGCTCGAAACGCTCGACGAATCCAACGCCGCCAATCGGAGATTTCTCAAGTACAAAGAAGGGGGCCCGGTCGATCGGACCAGGACTTCCATCACGAGGGGATTGAGGGTCAAACTCCGAGAACTGATGGTGGATTTTCAGTTTCTGAGAGAAAGAATCGTCGCAGACCACAGGGAAGGTGTCAAAAGAAAGTACTTCGGCATGACGGGAGAACATCCCACAGAAGAAGCAATTGATGAGATAGTTTCTGCCGGAAAATTTGAGCTGCTGTCCGCCAGATTAGACGAGAGCCAGGAGTTGAAGGATAGGCACGACGCAGTGAAAGAAATTCAGAAGAACCTCATGGAATTGCACCAAATATTCTCGGAAATGTCTGTTCTCGTGGAGGTTCAGGGAGGGCATATAGATGACATTCACCAGAACGTGGTTCGTGCCGGTGCATATATCGGCGACGGCGCTGACCATCTCAAAGCAGCCAAGGAAAGCCGGCAAGACAACAGATCAAAGTGGGCAATTGCTTGTTTGGCTGTGCTTATGGTTCTGATCATGTTTTTCATTGTTCAGGCCATTACCACCCTTGTGAAAGCATAGGGAATCAACCGCATCCTGTTTGAGTTCTCTTCTTCCATTCGGGGATTGTAAATGAACTGGTTCTTTGATTTCTACAGACGAAGCGTCTCTTTTCAGGGAAACAATAAACTGAAGATGTCATTTTCAATAGTTGGGATTGAAGTCTATTTGATTTCATTACACGTACATGTCAAATAATTCCTGGTTCTGAATGGTTGAAAAATCTTTTACCAGTTTTTCTACTCGAAAAGGATCACAATTTTGTGTCTCCTTGGTATGTTCTTTCACGAAGTCAGCTAATGGCTAAGTCTAAAATTTAACTGCAGTAGTTGCATGCAGTTCCATTTGACCTCAGATGGCATCCCATCATCCTGATTTGAGTCTTTGGTTCATTACAGATATTTCATGTTGGGCGATGGACATCTGGATCGGGAAAGAGCAAAATCGAATGGGAGCCGAAATGACTCCCTTAGGATATCGGCCGATATAAGCCACTGTATCGGACGTGCTGATATATATATATATATATACTTAAATTACTGTGGCCAATAAGATACAATGTCTAAATTGATGTAAAAGTGGCCAATTTCTGCACTTTTCTGAGTTTAACACGACAATTGCAAAAAGATTATCCAAAGAAGTACATTACAGCCCAAGAAAATCCCATTGTTGTAAAAGTCGGTTCTTGAATCGAATCAGGGTTTCCGATTTAATTGAATGATAAAATCAGTCGCAAATCATATTTACAGAACCAATATTGCTGAAGAACTTGGTCTTACAGAGAGATCAGACTAACCTACAGATGCCAAACGACGAGAAAGATGCAACCGGCCGTTCTCATATTGAGCCGGCGGTTTCGACGACGATCGCCCATGTGTCCGTGTGGTGGGCCTTCAAATATTTTTGCCAACGTCCAAAGTTGGTCAAAAAGAAGATTTGAACTTAGAAACTTCAAAGATCATGAGGAAAATAACACCACTGTTCGTGACTTTTCAAAGCCTGAGCGGAGACATTCAGATTTCGGCAGCAGAAGTAAAAAAAAAAATTTAGATCTCCCTCGTTGCATGCATTGGGCCGGGTATCCGCCGACCGGCACTTGATACCCAATTTGATGAGGCTCCGGTGGAGCTCAAAAAAATTAGCTCGGACGAACCCAATAATATATCGGGTCGGTTCGATGGATCCCGATTTGGTTTGATTTATTTTTTTCATATTATTTTTATTTAATATATATATAATTAAGTATATTTTATATTTAATTTTTTATTTTAAAAATTATTATTTTTTATTTTAACCGGACTGAGTTCAGGCTCAGATGTCGAGTATTGGGTTTAGTGGGACCAACCCGATGATGCCAGGCCTAAGTTCCATGCATTATATAGACCTTCAGTGACAATTACTTTGATAAGAATTTTGCATTGGGTTGCAGATGTGAGTGGCTGGAGTGTTGAAATCTGCGGTTACCTTCAGATGAATCTTTGTTTATTTTTCATAAAAAAAAACTTGCAAAAGACACACCAATCACTGTTTTGCTTTTCAACAGTTTTTCAAGGCATTTATTAACGATTTTGGTGTTCCTAATGACAGAAAATAAAAAATCATCGCAATGGAGGAAATAAAGGGACCTCAAAATTTTTATTTTCCTTCTCTTCATCTCTTCTCCTCCCACCCTCTTCCTGCCTCCCTACTTTTTTTCCGGTCATAATTTTTTTGTTTTTTTGAAGACCCTTCTCTCTGACGGACCCTTTAATCCATCTCTTTGTCTCCAAGGAGCTGAGAATAACTGGTCGGATTGATTTGTGTTTTCTGTAAACAGTTCATCTTCTTGTTGTATCATGGTAATGTAGGTATAAGAGGGCCATTCTAGGCTAGCAGAAAAATTTAGATTATAGTCCATGTAGTTTGCAAAATAAAACGCTACAATAGTAATTCCTTGTTTGTTGAGGTTGGATTAAATTGTTAGGATAATTGGATGAATAGCTTTTCACTTTTCTTGGGTTCCATTTCATCATTTGTTCTTCATGGGAGTTGCTTAGACTCCATCACCTTAGCAACCCTTAATGTTTGTGCCTATTTAGTTTTTCTGATGTGTTTCATTTACTTGCTTACACGATAAACAGGAAATGAAGTTTCTGGTTTGTACGAAGAGTGGCAGTAGGAGTTTTTCACTGAGAAATTTATCATTAACTTGCTGAGTTTAGCTATTCTAAGGGTTGGGGAAGCAACATGGACATATTGTCACATGAAAACAATGATTTTAGTGAACCAGAACTTGAAGATCCAGTTAAGAAATCATATGCACAACTGAAAAAAGGAAGTCTTTTTTTCGAAGAAACGTGGATGGGACATTCTGGTGTCCTTTCTGCGTATGGAAGAAAAGCTCGAGTTAGCTTGACTCATTGAAATAAAAGCTCGAGTTAGCTCGACTCATTGAACATCCACAGGAAAGCTAAAGTCACAGTTTGCTGAATTCAATCGAGCAAAAGTAACTCTTATGTGCAGGGGTGGGGCTAGAAATTTTTCAAGAGGGAGGCCGAATTAAAGTTTCTAAATTTTAACTAGGGTCAAAATAAGCACTTTATGTTACAAAAAGAGAACAAAATAATAATTTTGCTGCACCTAACTCTCCTTGCTCCATAGGGTTTTAGAAAGTTGTTCAAGAACCACACAGACATTGGGATCAAAACAATGGGGAAACTTAATATGAAGCTATTGAAGGAAGGATGTATAAGGTATTTTCTGCACATAAGATTCTTGTCAAAGATTATCTTGAGGCACAGTGTGTCATGCCGTTATTATTGCCAAACAACCACCCAAGCACCTCTTGCTTTTGCTATGCTTCTCTTGAGTTCCCAATGTCTGGTTGATGTAACCAGATCCAATATCAATAAAATAACATGTCCCTTAATCTGCACCATCTAACGGTGTTTCATTTATCTTCACAGTAACCATCAAAGAAGAATTTTTAATGTCATAAATGATTGTCTTCTAGTGATAGAATAGTTACCGCAGTGTGTCCATTTGGCAACCAAAAAGCAAAAAGAAATATTTTGTAGACAGGGGAGGGGAGAGTGAAGTGGCAAAGATGGGTCACGCTATGCAGGCCAGGCACTATCTACGGATTACATTTAAGATCTGTTATTCCTTAATATATATATATATATATATATATATATATATATATATATATATATATATATATGACTAGAAATTTCTTTCATTAAGATGTTCTAAAGTCTGACCCGATTCTGTATTACATTGATGCAGCAATTTTTTTTTATTGGCGTGCCTAACATGTCTGTTTACTTTGGTTGTGCATGGTAAGTAGGACGCTCCTCTGTTCTCCAGAAACTGATGCTTACATGTTGATAAATTAGCAAAAGGAGAGATAGTGGAGTTGTTCGCGACATGCTTGTTGATTTCAGCTTGCTTGTCTTTATACAGGCCAGCAAGCGGGAGAGGCAAGGCCCACACACTCGAAGCAATAGTCTGCACTCCCTCCTGTCAATTCGGTCACCACCTGCAATATCCACCAACCAGCTTGGGTTCCATCATATTTGTAGCATTAATTCAGAGTTTTTTTAGTGATATGCATTTTTATCTTTTAGGCTCTGTTGTTTGGAAGTTTCGAGATGGTCCAATTTTATTTTTCAAAAAAATTGGTCGTATGCATCCAGGCAAAATGATCCTGTGGCCTGCAACTACGTCCTAAGTTGCAGGTTGAAAATCATGTTGATAAGGTCGCATAGGATATATGGTAAAACTAAAAAAGAGAATTAAGAAGTCGACGTCGCTGGTGGATTTATCGCGTTGGATTTGGATTGACGAAATCAGCGACTATGGTCAACCTTCACCGGTGGTGTTGATAACCGGTATTGTAGGCTGCAGCGGTGACAATTCAGTGCTCTAGCGGTGAAGATATGCGCCGCTATAGGTGTGGCCGGGAGTAGAAGCTATAGCTAGAAGCTATAGCGGTGAGTAATTCACCGCTATAGATATGCCAGCCAATCTATACCGGTGAAAATTCTCATCGTTGTAAATCTATACTGGTGATCCGCCCACCTCTAGTTTCGCTGCTTTCTTTAGAATTTGGATTGAGAGGAGTTTAATTACATCGTTCTTAGTCCCTCCCTTTTCCTTAGCACTTCCGTAGTACATTTTGTGTTCTCCCCCTCTCATGAAGTTTGGACTTTTTGAGCAAATATTCTCACGTGCGTGCCTTATACACACAGTGACATTTGCATAGATGATCAGTTGCAGACTTTAATGATTTTGAGAACAAATAATGATACAAACCTCAGCAAATTAATTTATTGAGTAATTTCTGTAAATTATAAACAACCAAGCTCCAATTTGGAAAACAAGACCCTAAAACCTCTTACTCACCCTCCTTTCTACTTTGTTATGTAATTCCTTTTTGTAAAGTAGAAAGAGAGGAAGGTGGAAGCAAGGGGTAACCTTTGAGGTGACACCACAATCATCGGCAGGCTGAGTAGATTCCATTGCTAGTTAACTCATTAGCATAGCAGAGAAGAGGCACCATATTATTGTAAGTAGTTGCAGAGTGATGTAATGGCTCTGATAGATGTTAGTGGACTGGTCTGCAACTTGGCACTAAACCAGTCGTGAGATCACCGGCAGTGAACCCATTCACTCAACTTGCCATTAAGCTTTACTGGTACACGCAATCAACGGGTACTCTTCACGCGCATCGTTAATTTCTAATGGGTAGGTGTAGGTCCTCTTCCAAACTGCCACCATCATTGACGAAGCCGGGGACACAATTCAGCCGTCTGTTCTTGATTTTTTTTATTCTTTGTGCTGATGTCATCTGTCTTAATAAAATGTGGAGGCATACCTTCTGTAAAATAAAATTTTCAACAAATTTTTAGTACGATATTGAACCTAATACATTCTTGGTTTAGATTTTTTTCACTTCAAAAAACAATGCCAAGTCTGATCCATGAGCCTATGATAACAGGTAATCGAACAATAATTTCTAAGAAATACACCCAAACTTTGGCTTATATATACAAGGAAATAGACAGTCCATAAAAATTATGACATATATTGCGCTTTATACTTGTTCTAAAATTTAGTGCTCCTCGTTGATGTCTACTTTAACTGGAAATTCTAACTTTAAATCGAACGGGGCAAGGCCAGTAGGTGTTCATGCTTTGACTCGAGATTTTGGTGCTGATATAGACGGCAGGTCGTGTTGATGCGAATCTTGCTCCCACGAATGATCATTTGAGATGAACTTGGTCATGATCTTCACATGGAAACCCGAGCTTTCCTATGCATGTGAGTTGATTGATTGTAGTTCTGCATATATGTTCATTAGAGGCATCTCCATCAATTTGTTACCAAAATTGAAAAAGAAAAAATGAAATGTACTACATATTTGAATTTTTAATATCACTTACTTAGCCTTTCAAAAATACACTTAAAGGAAAAAAGCTTAATCACATGTAACATTTTCAGTACAAGGCACTGACAAATGGTTGAGACATGCCAGGCATATTTATTGTTCAGGCAAACAAGAGTTCAATTTACTCCGCTTAAAAGCTTTAAGTAAAGTTTGGACAATTCCTTGACAAAATGATTTTTTTAAAGAGTTTTATACGCCTAGTTTTTATGTTTTGATGGGCAGACAAAAAAACAAGAAGGGCCTTGGTTCTATAGTGAAACTCCATACCACCTTCTACTACAAGCCCTGTAGGCTTTAAAAACAGTCCATTAAAGATAGAAACCAAGGCCCTCTCCTTTGGTTTGGCCTTGTGTCTATCAACTTGGGTAGGCAATTGATATCTTGGGATGTCAATGTGTTTGATTTGATCAGATATTCGATCGAAGCATTTCGAAAAAATCGGGGTACCAAAAAAAAATATCTGAAGATCAAGATTTGGATTTGGATATACATAAATATCTTATCAGATTTGGATTCAAGTATACATAAATATCCAATCGCATTTAGATTGGGATCTGAATCTGATTTTTACATTCACATTCGAATCTGAATTAGAATCCAAAACATGTGAATATCCTCCTCAAGCTTTTCTTTTTTTCTCATAGTCATAGTGAGCTTCTCGTTTCTGCAACTCTATATCACGCTGTGCGACTTTAAACCTTTCAAGCGCCAATCCATTGCACCACTTTTCACTTTTCTTTCAGAAGCTCAATCCGTAAATCAAAATTTCTACTTTCTGGTTTTTTCAGCTCTGGGGAAAACCAGCATAACAATGGTACATACAGAATTGCTTAGTATGACTTGTTCTCTACTACCAAGCTTGTATCAAATATGCAATTAAGACCAGTTAAACAGGTGCCATCTTCTTTTACAAAAAACTACTTATCATGAAAACATAAAACTAAATTAAACCCATAAACAACCTAATGATGCAATTACAATGATGCTACTGACCTTCAAGCAATTGTGCCATCAACTGGAGACTTAAAATGATTCAATGTGTAAGTCATTTCCATTAGCTGTTGAGATGAAGACCACAAGTCCTTATTCTTTTCATCAATTCTAAGTTGAGGCAGTCTACTAGAGTGTTCTTCTTTTGTTCATCCTCCTCTTGGGGCTCAGCAATAGTTTTTAGATCGCCACGATTAGGTTACATCTTTACATAATCATCAGCATTATGATAGTCATCTTCCTGGGCTGACCATGCACATACTTGAATCATTCTTCTATGACTCAGTCCACTCTTTTTTACTATGGAACCTCAGATCAAATGACTTCTCAAATGATGTGGCGCAACAGAAACTTGTCCAATTCTTCTCAAATTCAACAATTGTCATTCCTCGAAAACTGCATGCATCCCACATAAGCAGGGGCAGAGCCAGGGTAGGGCCGGCATGGGCCTTGGCCCCACCTCAAATTTTTTTTTTTAAAATATATACGCACTTGTGCATATAGCTTTATAGATCATGCACATACACATATAAATTGCATATACACAAATGTTTGCGATAGTAGACGAAGAACCTTCTAATAGCTAGTGCTCCCACATACCTGTTGTCCATTTTTTGCATTTAGATGTTTTTTTCACCATAAACCTATTACCATTATCTCCTAACTTTTTCGAAACCACAAAAAAAAAAGCCCTAAATAAAACCTTTAGTGTGCAACTCAACCAACCACAAGGTTGAGCGACAAGCGTCCAACAGTAGGCTGGAATGACCAATAATACCTGAAGCACTTGAATCAGTGAATGTGACACCCCAACTATAACCACAGCCATCTAACATTACTTAGAAGGCTAAAAAGTCATGCTTACAGGTAAACACATTAATTGATCACTAAAGGTAATCACATACGAGAATATATGTATGCCCTTGTGTACAAGTTACTATCTCTCTTCCGTAAATGCCCATAGGAATAGCAATGCAACCTAAATGAACCCTAACTCTAGTATATTGTTATTGTACTTAGAGGTTTACAATTCAAAACTTAATCCTAAATCCCTAGTTTCACTCACGAGGGTTGATAGACTACATTAGATCATATAACAACATATATCTAAATCAATTCCAAGCTCACATTTCAAAGTCCAACTAAGGCTCCTACAAAATATGTTGAAGTGTCACATAATTAGTCTCCTATCAAATTCCAATACAAATCTATTCTTTCTGAAATTTCACCGACTCTCCAGGCAAGAACTTAAATTAGATGAGTACTGAAATACGATTTCTGCATCCTAATTACATACGAAAGGTCTAAGACAAGTCAAAGGATTGATCACTATCACTTTTTTGATGCATGGTAGAATCGAAGATTAAGTCCTGCACTATGGTGTTGGAAGCATCTTAACTGTGGCATCATCAGAAAACCTTGCAAGTTAAAACCCTTCAAGCAACCCCTACCACCCCCTCTCGGATGCATGACAATAAACTACCCCTGTTCTAAGCTTCTAACCTTTGAGGCTTCGGTGCGCATCTCAGGGAATGATTGTTGGAGGTGATTCGCTGGCTGCCGACAACCACTGGTAGATGGCAGCAGCCTGCAAATAACGAACAGAACCCAAGACCAGAAATTTGAAGCCACACCGCAAGTAATCAAGAAGCCGAGCTCAAGAGAGAGAGAGAGAGAGAGAGAGAGAGAGAGAGAAAGAGATACCGGGCTTGGGGAAATTTGGGATCACACGGATCGACGTCGAGATCCTCTTGATGCAATCGTTGCCGCCCTCGATCGCCATTGTGAACTAATAACATAAGTTGAAGCATTAAAGAAAAAACAGAGTGTACATACACACTGACATTTCATCAACCAATTTGAGGGCTACTGCGTTAGAGGGAACAAACGAATGAAGAGACAAAAAGAGATAACATACGGCAAGAGGTGCGTCAGCGATGGACGACGCAGAGCCTTAAACAGAGAGAGAGACAGAGAGACCAGGTTAGCATACCTGTTTCAAACGACGTCATATGAGAAGACCCATCATTAATTAGGGCTGCACCACCTTGATCGCACAGGTTATGGCTGTCAATCAGAGATACTTAAGAAGCGAAAGAGAAAGGCGTTCTGGGTCGGCCATGGCCGACTCAGAACCTAGTGTGAGCGAGAAGTATAAGGTTTCGTTCATACATGTGAAGAAGAGAGAGGCGGGACGGAGACGGGTTGCATTGCGGGAGAAGAAGAAGAACAGGGGAGACACAGGAGAAGATTTGAGACGTTTCTTGGAGAGGCATGGCAGAGGCGGTGGGAGTGGGCGACGGTTTTGTCAAGTTGGGGAAAGCAAATTCTAAGTAACATGGCAGTTTGCAATAACTTTTTGGCTCTTAGCGTTTAATGAAAAAAGTTATAAAACGGAAGCATAGGATCCCATATGTCTATAGGATTGTTGTGTTTTTGGCACATAGAGGAAATAACCAATCACTGACTTGAGTCTCGTCCACAAATTAGCCAATGCCAAATAGTTTTGATGCACGTTTAATTCAAACTTACCTTCCTAACTGTCATTTTTTTGCAATTACAGAGTTTTAATCGGAATTTTGGCTTTAATTTCATAAATAGGCCTCACTTTTCTTAATTTTTTAAAAGTGTTTACACTTTGGACATGTTACTAAGAATGGGCATTTGGCTGGGGCTGGTCGGACTTTCGGTCCCCCGACCTGCCATGAAAATGGCCGCTGGCCGGGCCAGCTCGAGTTGAACCGGACCAGGCTGAGTTGGCTCAATTAATTTTTTCTATTATTTTTTTCATGTAGTTCAACTTGAGCTTTGTAAGTGCAGGTATTTGTGTGCAGAAGAGATGCTCAGCTTAGAGATAGTTGATGCCCCCTCACTGGTAGTGATATAAGGCATTAAGGCCTAAAAAACTCACAGATCTGAATTGAATAATGAAACTATAATGAATGACACTTAAAAGTTGTTTAAAACAGCATAACTACAAGAGAAAAGAATCACCTGCCCTAAAAGAAAAACAAAAAGATACAACATTTTGAAGAAGGAAGCAGTATGAGACCCGAGCATAGCTTGGTCAGACTCAATTTGACCAAGCTGAGCTCGCACAAACATAAAAATTAGAAAATGCCTACATAACTTATAAGACTACAGTTATATACACGTTTGTGCATATAGCTTTATAGATCATACACATACACATATAAATTGCATACACACAAGTATTTGCGATAGCCTTCTAATAGCTAGTGCCCCACATAATCGAAGGATAGGATGGAAAGGCAACCAATTCAAGTAAGTGTTTGCAGCAACCACACGATGAACATTTTTCTTTTCAGATTGGCAACTAACTCAGGCAATATAATTCCCTACCTTAAAAAAAAAAAAAAAAAATCTATCGGGAATGTTCACATTTTGTGGACCATGAAGCCAAAAGTCATGGTCATGATGCTTCACACCAGGATATGGAAGAAATACTGATGGGTCACTCGCCCTTGTGATATTTGTCCATCCTTCTGCCGCTCGCCAAGTGGGCCATAAATCCATTGAGGCATATTAAACTATATGAATTTGGATAGCATCTCTTCATCATGATGACTGTAGAAACACGTAACAAGAAAGAGAGAAAGAGAGGAAACACACGATATACGTGGAAAACCCCAAAGAGAGGTGAAAAACCACGGAGAAGCTCTAACCTAGGGGCACAACCGCAACCCTAGGAGAGAGAAAATGTTATTCCAACTTAATCAACAATTACACTTAAGTTGAGAATATAAGAGGGAGAGATAGAAAGACCCGCCTAGGGTACCGAGCCAGCCTCGGTACCCATGCCCATGGGACTGGGTCCATATCTGGACCCGGTTCCCTGTTACAATACATTCTAACACTGCCCCTCAAGCTTGGCATACATGTCGAACATGCCAAGCTTGCTAACATTTTTTTCAATTTGAGATGTACATAAGGATTTAGTTAAGACATCTGCAACTTGATCTTCAGACTTCATATAGGGCAGGATCAACTCTTTTGCGTCTATGCGTTCCCGTATGAAGTGACGATCTATCTCCACATGTTTGGTTCTGTCATGCAGGATTGGATTATTAGCCAGGTTAATCGCAGACTTGTTGTCACAATACATCCTCATCTTCTCTTCCATTTTAACTCCAATATCTGCTAGAAGAATTTTGAGCCATAACATTTCTGTAACTCCCATAGCAACAGCCCTGTATTCAGCCTCAGCACTGGACCAGGAACAGACTTCTTGTCTTTTACTCCTCCATACCACCAGGTTACCCCCAAGAAATATGCAGTACCCTGTGGTAGACCTTCTAGTATCTGTGCATCCTGCCCAGTTTGGATCAGAGTATCCTTCAATGTTGAGTTGATCTTGCTGAGTATACAGTAATCCTTTCCCTGGGTCATTCTTTAGGTACCCCAACACTCTTTCTGCACTCTTCCAATGACAATCAGGGAGCATGCATAAACTGACTTAACACACTCACAGCATATGTAATATCAGGGTGAGTAAGAGTAAGATAGATAAGCTTACCGACTAGCCACTGATACCTCCCTTTTCCTTCGTCATCTAAGATTGTGCCAGTTTTGATGCTTATCCTTGTGTCAGACTCCATTGGAGTTAGAAATGGCCTACATCCAAGTTTACCTGTCTCCTTTAACAGATCCAAAGTGTATTTCCTTTGGCTCATAACCAGCCCCGTCTCTGACCGAGCAATCTCTATCCCCAAAAAGTACCTTACTTTACCCAAATCTTTAAGATCAAATTCAGCAACTAACCTCTCCTTCATCTTCTTTTTCTCTTCTTCATCGTCACCTGTGACTATCATATCATCAACATACACAAGAAGGAGACTCACCAGGCCATCTCTCTGCTTAATGAAAAGGGTATGATCATCATTCCCCTGTTTGTATCCATTAGTCTTCATCACTATCCTCAGTCTTTCAAACCATGCTCTAGGGGACTGCTTTAATCCATACAAGGCTTTCTTGAGATGACAACATTTCCCGCTTTGAACATATCCAGGAGGCATGCTCATGTATACCTCTTCTTCTAGATGGCCGTTCAAGAATGCATTCTTGACATCAAGCTGATCCATACTCCACTTCTTTTGTGCGGCAAGAGCTAAGATAACCCTCACAGTTTTTAGTTTGGCAACAGGAGCAAAAGTTTCAAGATAATCAATACCATATTTCTGGCTAAACCCCTTTGCAACAAGGCGAGCCTTATACCTTTCCACAGTACCATCTGGTTTGTACTTCACATTGAACACTCACTTGGAACCAACTAAATGAATCCCCTTGGGAATATCAACAACTTCCCAAGTGTCATTCTTCGCCAAGGCATCCATCTCCTCTGTTATGGACTGTAGCCATTTAGGATCCTCTCTAGCATCTTCCACACACCTGGGGATAACAGACTTAGACAATGATGTAATAAAGCATTTGTAATTCTTACTCAGTTTCGCATAAGAGACAAATCTCTGAATATGATGAGAGGTACAAGACCTGGTGCCCTTGCGCAGGGCTATAGGAAGCTCTTCCTTGATCATACTTGGGTCATCCAGGGAACTCGCAGGATTGGGATTGGTTACACCAACATTTTAAACCACATCAGTCTTCTTCCTTTCGTAAACCTTGCCAAACAAGTGATCACGGGCTGTAGGCTGATTATCAGCACGGCCCCCGTCCATGTGACTGTCTCTATCATCTCTGAATGTGGCTGCCACACTGTCACTTACCTTGTAGTCCAAGAAATCCATAAACTGAATCAACTGATTTGAGGAATACTCTTCACTACTGTTCCCTAGACACTCCCCCTGAAGAGGATTCCCATGAAAGTATGCCTCATGTTCATGAAAAGTAACATCCCGGAAGACATAGACTTTAGAAGTGGTAGGATCAACACATTTGTATCCCTTCTGAGTGGAGGAATACCCCAAGAAGACAGCCTTGATAGACCGAGGGTCAAGTTTCTTAAGAGTGGGACTATAGTCATGAACAAAACATACACACCCGAACACCCGAGGAGTAAGAGGCCAGGGATTCTGAGTCGGCCAAAGCATGGAATACGGGGAATGACCCTGCAACACATGGGTAGGCATACAGTTAATAAGGTGGGCACTAGTGAGAAGTGCATCACCCCAATAGCGCTTAGGAACCCGTCGATGAAACATAATAGCCCGGGTAACATCTAGTAAATGGCGATTCTTTCGTTCAGCCACGCCGTTTTGGGGAGGTGTGTAACTGCAGGACGTTTCATGAACAATACCCTTGCTCTTCAAGAAATCATCTAGGATTGAGAGACATACTCTCTAGCATTATCAGTGCGAAAAGCTTGGAGAGAGGTCTGAAACTGAGTCTCAACAAAAGCCACAAAGTTTTTGACAATAACGGGAACATCACTACGTTCTTTCAACAGGTAGACGAACGTACAACGGGAGTAATCATCAATAAGAGTCATAAAGTAGTGGAAACCACGACAAGTGGGTACTCCCGAAGGACCCCAAACATCAGAATGAACCAAAGCAAATGGACAAGTGGTTTTATTGAATGAAATAGGGTACGAGGCCCTAACATGTTTAGCCAACTGACACACTTCACAGGTGAAGGAGTCCATGGACATAGAATGAAACAAACTAGGAAACAACTTGTACAGGGTTCATCACATTTTTCCTACCCATGTTTTCTCATAGTCAATACTTTTGTCTCACGCATAAGCTCCTAACACTAACCATTATGCCGATGCATCTAGTTGGCCATGCACCAGCTATGTCTTCAGTTCACCATTTATTTCATGTGCCTGTGATTGACATTTTTAACTTGATGGTAGGGACGCTGCTTCATCAATATCCATATGCAGTTTCCATGTCTCACGAGACTGCTTACCGTCTTGCTGTACGGGGTTCATCGTATCTTTCTTTCCCAAAATTTTTCATAGGGAATACTTTTGTCTCACACATAACATCCTAAAAGTGACCATTATGTCGATGCAGCTAGTTGGCCATGCATCGGCCATGTCGTTAGTCGGCCATTTATTTCAAGTGCATTTCATTGACGTTTCGAACTTGATAGTAGGTACGTCGCCTCACCAAGATCCATATGTAGTTCCCATGCCTCACGGGACTGCTTCCCCTTTTGTTGTACGGGGTACATCACATCTTTCCTACCCAAGTTTATTCATAGTGAATACTTTTGTCTCGTACATAACCTCCTAAAACTGAGCATTATGCCGATGCATCTAGTTGGTCATGCATCGACTATGTCTTCAACTCGTCATTTATTTCAAATGCATGTGATTGACATTTTTAACTTGATGGTAGGGACGTTGTCTCATCAAGATCCACTTGCAGTTCCCATGTCTAACGGGACTGCATCCCCTTTTGTAGTACAGGGTTCATCACATTTTCCTTACCCAAGTTTTTTCATAGTCAATACATTTCTCACACATAAGCTCCTAACACTAACCATTACGCCGATGCATCTAGTTGGTCATGCATCGGCTATGTCTTCGGTTCACCATTTATTTCAAGTGCATGTGATTGACATTTTTAACTTGGTGGTAGAGACGCTGCCTCATCAATATCCATATGCAGTTTTCATGTCTCACGGGACTGCTTCCCCTCTTGTTGTACGGGGTTCATCGTATCTTTCCTACCCAAACTTTTTCATAGTGAATACTTTTGTCTCACACGTAACATACTAAAACTGACCATTATGTCGATGCATCTAGTTGGTCATGCATCGGCCACGTCTTTAGTCGGCCATCTATTTCAAGTGCATTTGATTGACGTTTTGAACTTGATAGTACGGACGTCGACTCACCAAGATCCATATGTAGTTCTCATCCCTCACGGGACTGCTTCCCCTTTTGTTGTACAGGGTACACCGCATCTTTCCTACCCTAGTTTATTCATCGTCAATACTTTTGTCTTCTACATAACCTCCTAAAACTGACCATTATCTCGATGCATCTAGTTGGCCATGCATCGGCTATGTCTTCAAATCGTCATTTATTTCAAATGCATGTGATTGACATTTTTAACGTGATGATAGGAACGTTGTCTCATCAAGATCCACTTGCAGTTCCCATGTCTCACGGAACTGCATCCCATTTTGTTGAACAGGGTTCATCACATTTTTCCTACCCAGGTTTTTTCATAGAGTGTAGTTGGTTCCATCAAGCTTGTACGGAGCATGATAACTTCCTCCTTCGATCAAGACTTTGGAGTCCTCCATAAGAGCAAGATTTTAAGTAACAATCTCCAAGAGAAACAAAGAGGAAGTCCTCCTAGAAATTTCACCAAACAGTTGGTGAGCAGCAATAATAAGGTCTTCAAGAAATGTTGATCAGCAACAATGGCCTCGTCTGAAAATTTTCTTCAACAGTCCAGTAGCATAAACAGCAAAAAACAGCTTATAAAAGCTTTCCAACATGCAGCCCAATGGCTCTGATACCATATAAATGTGACTATAATAGTCACTAAAGAAGAATATGATAGGAAAAGGCACTAAGGCCACTTGAAATATATCAATCTTATTGAATGAATGTCAAATGGCTGTGTAAAACAGCATACATTGTACAAGAGGCAGCCCAAGAATATATATAACCAATTAGAGTGAAGGAGAGAAGGAAGAGAGGGCTGTTCTAGCCGTTGGAGGTTCCAACGGCTCATAAAGGAGCCGTTGGAGGTTCCAACGGCTCATAAAGGAGCCGTTGGAGGTTCCAACGGCTCATAAAGGAGCCGTTGGAACTCCCAACGGCTAGAACAAAGGGGAAACAAAAAGAAAAAGAAAAGGAAAAAGAAAAGAAAAGAAAAAGAAAAGAAAAGAAAAAAAAAAAAGGAAAATAAAAGAAAAGAAAAAGAAAAATAAAAGAAATAATAAAATACATAAAAATGAAAATAAAATGTAAAAAATGTAAAACCTAATCTAGCTATGATATCAACAAGATATCTTATTTCCTAACATACATAACCTCCTAAAACTGATTATTATGGCGATGCATCTGGTTGGCCATGCATCGGCTATGTCTTCAATCTGTCATTTATTGTCTTCAATCTGTCATTTATTTCAAATGCATGTGATTGACATTTTTAACTTGATGGTAGGGATGTTGCCTCATCAATATCAATATGTAGTTCCCATATCCCACCAGACTACTTCCCCTCTTGTTGTACGAGGTTCATCGTATCCATCCTACCCTATCTTTTTCATAGTCAATACTTTTGTCTCACACATAACCTCTTAAAATTGACCATTATGCCGATGCATTTAGTTGGTCATGCATCGGATATGTCGCCAGTCAGCCATTTATTTCAAGTGCACTTGATTGACATTTTTAACTTAACGGTGGAGACATGTCCTCAACAAATCATTTAGCAGTGCCCAGGACTCACGGGACTGCGCCTGTAATGAGACGATCACACATCATTAACAACTCATCCCTTCAGTACTCCTTAAGTAATAAGTGTCGCTCTCTCTTGCCAAGACGATAAGGTGAGATGCACAAGATTGCCAACAATAATGCCAAACAAAGTCTATGTTCGTTCATGTCTATTCGTCAAAAAAGTGCTCGCAGATGCAACATCCGCTACATAATCACGAGAACCAAATAGCCATTTATCTCAACTGCACATAACTGACATTTTTAACTTGATGGTACGGACGTTGTCTCATCAAGATCCATTTGCAGTTCCCATGTCTCACGGGACTGCTTCCCCTTTTGTTGTAAAGGGTTCATCACATTTTTCCTACCTAAGTTTTTTCATAGTCAATACCTTTGTCTCGCACATAAGCTCCTAACACTAACCATTACGCCGATGCATCTAGTTGGCCATGCATTGGCTATCTTTTCAGTTCACCATTTATTTCAAGTGCATGCGCTTGACATTTATAACTTGATGGTAGGGACAATACCTCAATATCCATATGCAGTTCTCATGTCTCACGGGACTGCTTCCCCTCTTGTTGTATGGGGTTCATCGTATCTTTCCACCCTAAGGTTTTTCATAGTGAATACTTTTGTCTCACACGTAACATACTAAAACTGACCACATCTAGTTGGTCATGCATCGGCCACGTCTTTAGTCGGCCATCTATTTCAAGTGCATTTGATTGACGTTTTGAACTTGATAGTACGGACGTTGCCTCACCAAGATCCATATGTAGTTCTCATCCCTCACGGGACTGCTTCCCCTAATGTTGTACAGGGTACACCGCATCTTTCCTACCCTAGTTTATTCATAGTCAATACATTTGTCTTCTACATAACCTCCTAAAACTGACCATTATCTCGATGCATCTAGTTGGCCATGCATCGGCTATGTCTTCAAATCGTCATTTATTTCAAATGCATGTGATTTACATTTTTAACGTGATGATAGGAACGTTGTCTCATCAAGATCCACTTGCAGTTCCCAGTTCCCATGTCTCACGGAACTGCATCCCATTTTGTTGAACAGGGTTCATCACATTTTTCCTACCCAGGTTTTTTCATAGTCAATACCTTTGTCTCACACATAAGCTCCTAACACTAACCATTACGCCGATGCATCTAGTTGGCCATACATCGGCTATGTCTTCAGTTTACCATTTATTTCAAGTGCATGTGATTGACATTTTTAACTTGATGGTAGGGTCGTTGTCATGCAGTTCCCATGTCTCATGGGTCTGCTTCCCACTTGTTGTACGGGGTTCATCGTATCTTTCCTACCCAAGTTCTTTCATAGTCAATACTTTTGTCTCACACATAACATCCTAAAACTGACCGTAATGTCGATGCATCTAGTTGGCCATGCATCGGCCATGTCTTCAATCGGTCATTTTTTTCAAGTGCATTTGATTGACGTCTTGAACTTGATAGTAAGTACGTCGCCTCACCAAGATCCATATGTAGTTCCCATGCATCACGGGACTGCTCCCCCTTTTGTTGTACGGGGTACATCGCATCTTTCCTACCTACTTTAGTCATATTCAATACTTTTGCCTCGTACACAACCTCCTAAAACTGACCATTATGCCGATGGATCTAGCTGGCCATGCATCGGCTATGTCTTCAATTCGTCCATTATTTCAAATGCATGTGATTGACATTTTTAACATGATGGTAGGGACGTTGTCTCATCAAGATCCACTTGCAGTTCCCATGTCTCATGGGACTGCATCCCCTTTTGTTGTACAGGGTTCATCACATTTTTCTTACCCAAGTTTTTTCATAGTCAATACCTTGGTCTCACACATAAGCTCCTAACACTAACCATTACGCCGATGCATCTAGTTGGCCATACATCGGCTATGTCTTCAATTCACCATTTATTTCAAGTGCATGTGATTGACATTTTTAACTTAATGGTAGAGTCGTTGTCATGCAGTTCCCATGTCTCACGGTACTGCTTCCCCCTTATAGCCTCCTAAAACATACTATTATGCCGATGCATCTAGTTGCCCATGCATCGACTATGTCTTCAATTCGTCATTTATTTCAAATGCAAGTGATTGACATTTTTAACTTGATGGTAGGGACGTTGTCTATCCAAGATCCATTTGCAGTTCCGATGTCTCACGGGACCGCTTCCCCTTTTGTTGTACAGGGTTCATCACATTTTTTTCCTACCCAAATTTTTTCATAGTCAATACCTTTGTCTCACACATAAGCTCCTAACACTAACCATCAAGCCGATGCATCTAGTTGGCCATGCATTGGCTATGTCTTCAGTTCACCATTTATTTCAAAAGCATGTGATTGACATTTTTAACTTGATGGTAAGGACGTTGTCTCATCAATATCCATATGCAATTCTCATGTCTCACGAGACTGCTTCCCCCCTTGTTGTACAAGGTTCATCGTATCTTTCCTACCCAAGTTTTTTCATAGTCAATGCTTTTGTCTCACACATAACCTCCTAAAATTGACCATTATGCCGATGCATTTAGTTGGCCATACATTGGCTATGGCGTCACTGAGCCATTTATTTCAAGTGCACTTGATTGACATTTTTAACTTGATGGTGAAGACATTTCCTCAACAACTTCGTTTAGCGGTTCCCACTTCCGAGGTCTCACGAGACTGCTTCTCCTCTGGTTGTACGGTTTTATCGTATCATTTGTGCCCGTAATGAGACGATCACACATCCTGCCGCTCTCTCTTGCCAAGACGATGAAGCGAGATGCACAAGATTGTCAATAATAATCCCAAACAAAGTCTATGTTCGTTCATGTCTATTCGTCAAAAATGCAGCTCTCATGTCTCACGGGACTTTGCCGATGCATCTAGTTGGCTATGCATCGGCTATGTCTTCAGTTCACCATTTATTTCAAGTGCATGTGATTGACATTTTTAACTTGATGGTAGGGACGTTGCCTCATCAATATCCATATGCAGCTCTCATGTCTCAGCTCTCATGTCTCACGGGACTGCTTCCCCTCTTGTTGTATGGGGTTCATCGTATCTTTCCTACCCAAGTTTGTTCATAGTGAATACTTTTGTCTCACACATAACCTCCTAAAATTGACCATTATGCCGATGCATTTAGTTGGCCAAGCATCGGCTATGTCGTTAGTGAGCCATTTATTTCAAGTGCACTTGATTGACATTTTTAATTTGATGGTGAAGATATTGCCTCAACAACATCGTTTAGCAGTTCCCAGGTCTCACGGGACTGCTTCTCCTCTGGTTGTACGGGTTTCTTCGTATCATTTGTCTCATCAAGATCCATATGCATTTCTCATGCCTCACGGGACTGCTTCCCCTTTTGTTGTACGGGTTTCATCGCATCTTTCCTACCCTAGTTTTTCGTAGTCAACACTTTTGTCTCGTACATAACCTCATAAAACTGACCACTATGCCGATGCATCTAGTTGGCCATGCATCGGCTATGTCTTCAATCCGTCATCTATTTCAAATGCATGTGATTGACATTTTTAACTTGATGGTAGGGACGTTGCCTCATCAATATCAATATGCAGTTCCCAAGTCTCACGGGACTGCTTCCCCTCTTGTTATACAGGGTTCATCGTATCCTTCATACCCTAGCTTTTTCATAGTCAATACTTTTGTCTCACACATAACCTCCTAAAATTGACCATTACGTCGACGTATTTAGTTGGCCATGCATCGGTTATATCGTCAGTCAGCCATTTATTTCAAGTGCACTTGATTGACATTTTTAACTTGATGGTGGAGACATTTCCTCAACAACATCGTTCAGTAGTTCCCAGGTCTCACGGGACTGCTTCTCCTCTGGTTGTACGGGTTTCATCGTATCATTTGCGCCCGTAATGAGACGATCACATATCATTAACAACTCATCCCTTCAGTACTCCTTAAGTTATAAGTGCCGCTCTCTCTTGCCAAGACGATAAGGCGAGATGCACATCAATAACAACTCGTCCCTTGAGTACTCCTTAAGTTATAAGTGCCGCTCTTGCTTGCCAAGACGATGAGGCGAGATGCACAAGATTGTCAATAATAATCCCAAACAAAGTCTATGTTTGTTCTGTCTATTCGTCAAAAATGTGCTCGCAGATGCAACATTCGCTACTTTACCAAGAGAACCAAACAGCCATTTATTTCAATTGCACATAACTGACATTTTGAACTTGATGGTGAGTGCGTTGTCTCATCAAGATCCATTTGCAGTTCCCATGTCTCATGGGATTGCTTCCCCTTTTGTTGTACAAGGTACATCACATTGTTCCAACCCAAGTTTTTTCATAGTCAATACCTTTGTCTCACACATAAGCTCCTAACACTAACCATTACGCCGATGTATTTAGTTGGCCATGCATCGGCTATGTTTTCAGTTCACCATTTATTCCAAGTGCATGTGATTGACATTTTTAACTTGATGGTAGCGACGTTGCCTCATCAATATCCATATGCAGTTCTCATGTCTCACAGGACTGCTTCCCCTCTTGTTGTACGGGGTTCATCGTATCTTTCCTACCCAAGTTTGTTCATAGTGAATACTTTTGTCTCACACATAACCTCCTAAAATTGACTATTATGCTGATGCATTTAGTTGGCCTTACATTGATTGAGTCGTTAGTGAGCCATTTATTTGCATCTAATTGACATTTTTTACTTTATGGTAGAGACGTTGCTTCATCAACATCCTTGAGTAGTTCACAGGTCCCAGGGGACTGTTTCTCCTCTTGTTGTATGGGGTTCATGGTATCTTTTGTGTTCATAATGAGGCAATCACACACTATTCACATCTCATACCTTAGGTGCACCTTAATTTATAAGTGTCGTTGTCTTTTGCCGAGACAATGAAGCAAGATGCATAAGATTGTCAATAATTATCCCAAACAAAGTCTATGTTTATTCCTTAACCAGACAACCATTTCTTTCAAGTGCACATAACTGACATTTTGAACTTGATGATAGGGACGTTGTCTCATCAAGATCCAATTGCAGTTCCGATGACTGACGGGACTGCTTCCCCTTTTGTTGTACGGGGTACATCACATTTTTCCTACCCAAGTTTTTTCATATTCAATACCTTTGTCTCGCACATAAGCTCCTAACACTAACCATTACGCCGATGCATCTAGTTGGCCATGCATTGGCTATCTTTTCAGTTCACCATTTATTTCAAGTGCATGTGCTTGACATTTATAACTTGATGGTAGGGACAACACCTCATCAATATCCATATGCAGTTCTCATGTCTCACGGGACTGCTTCCCCTCTTGTTGTACAGGGTTCATCGTATCTTTCCACCCCAAGCTTTTTCATAGTGAATACTTTTGTCTCACACGTAACATACTAAAACTGACCATTATGTCGATGCATCTAGTTGGTCATGCATTGGCCACGTCTTTAGTCGGCCATCTATTTCAAGTGCATTTGATTGACGTTTTGAACTTGATAGTACGGACGTCGCCTCACCAAGATCCATATGTAGTTCTCATCCCTCACGGGACTGCTTCCCCTTTTGTTGTACAGGGTACACCGCATCTTTCCTACCCTAGTTTATTCATAGTCAATACTTTTGTCTTCTACATAACCTTCTAAAACTGACCATTATCTCGATGCATCTAGTTGGCCATGCATCGGCTATGTATTCAAATCGTCATTTATTTCAAATGCATGTGATTGACATTTTTAACGTGATGATAGGAACGTTGTTTCATCAAGATCCACTTGCAGTTCCCATGTCTCACGGAACTGCATCCCATTTTGTTGAACAGGGTTCATCACATTTTTCCTACCCAGGTTTTTTCATAGTCAATACCTTTGTCTCACACATAAGCTCCTAACACTAACCATTACGCCGATGCATCTAGTTGGCCATACATCGGCGATGTCTTCAGTTTACCATTTATTTCAAGTGCATGTGATTGACATTTTTAACTTGATGGTAGGGTCGTTGTCATGCAGTTCCCATGTCTCACGGGAATGCTTCCCACTTGTTGTACGGGGTTCATCGTATCTTTCCTACCCAAGTTCTTTCATAGTCAATAATTTTGTCTCACACATAACATCCTAAAACTGACCATAATGTCGATGCATCTAGTTGGCCATGCATCGGCCATGTCTTCAGTTGGTCATTTTTTTCAAGTGCATTTGATTGACGTCTTGAACTTGATAGTAAGTACGTCGCCTCACCAAGATCCATATGTAGTTCCCATGCATCACGGGACTGCTCCCCCTTTTGTTGTACGGGGTACATCGCATCTTTTCTACCTACTTTAGTCATATTCAATACTTTTGCCTCGTACACAACCTCCTAAAACTGACCATTATGCCGATGGATCTAGCTGGCCATGCATCGGCTATGTCTTCAATTCGTCCATTATTTCAAATGCATGTGATTGACATTTTTAACATGATGGTAGGGACGTTGTCTCATCAAGATCCACTTGCAGTTCCCATGTCTCATGGGACTGCATCCCCTTTTGTTGTACAGGGTTCATCACATTTTTCTTACCCAAGTTTTTTCATAGTCAATACCTTGGTCTCACACATAAGCTCCTAACTCTAACCATTACGCTGATGCATCTAGTTGGCCATACATCGGCTATATCTTCAGTTCACCATTTATTTCAAGTGCATGTGATTGACATTTTTAACTTGATGGTAGGGTCGTTGTCATGCAGTTCCCATGTCTCACGGTACTGCTTCCCCCTTGTTGTACGGGGTTCATCGTATCTTTCCTACCCAAGTTCTTTCATAATCAATACTTTTGTCTCACACATATCCTCCTATAATTGACCATTATGCCGATGCATTTAGTTGGCGATGCATCGGCTATGTCGTCAGTGAGCCACTTATTTCAAGTGCAGTTGATTGACATTTTTAACTTGATGGTGGAGACATTGCCTCAACAACATCATTCTCATGTCTCACGAAACTGCTTCCCCTTTTGTTGTACCGGGTTCATCACATTTTTCCTACCCAAGTTTTTTCATAGTCAATACCTTTGTCTCACACATGAGCTCCTAACACTAACCATTACGCCGATGCATCTAGTTGGCCATGCATCGGCTATGTCTTGAGTTCTCCATTTATTTAATGTGCCTGACATTTTTAACTTGATGGTAGGGACGCTGCCTCATCAATATCCATATGCAGTTCCCATGTCTCACGAGACTGCTTCCCCTCTTGTTGTACGGGGTTTATTGTATCTTTCCTACTTAAGTTTTTTCATAGTGAATACTTTTGTCCCACACATGACATCCTAAAACTGACCATTATGTCGATGCATCTAGTTGGCCATGCATCGGCCATGTCTTCAGTCGGCCATTTATTTCAAGTGCATTTGATTGACCTTTTGAACTTGATAGTAGGGACGTCGCCTCACCAAGATCCATATGTAGTTCCCATGCCTCACGGGACTGCTTCCCCTTTGTTGTACGGGGTACATCGCATCTTTCCTACCCCCGTTTATTCATAGTCAATACTTTTGTCTCGTACATAACCTCCTAAGACTGACCATTATGCCGATGCATCTAGTTGGTCATGCATCGGCTATGTTTATTCATCACTGTTCATCATTGTTCGTAAATATACTACTAAAGTTTGCATTATACATGTGTATGCATTATTATGCACATCGTGTAATATATTTGTCTTATAATGAACCGAAATTATTATTTTGTACGCATGAACATATGATTTATCCAAGAAACAAAGTTGTCAAAGTCAGGCTGAATGATTGAGTCGACCCAACAAGTCACAGACTCACAAATCAATTCACCACGAGTCGAATCCCGAGTCACTGGGGTTTTAAAAACTTGTGTTTGACATCATACTCCTTTCGACTCCTCAAGCCCATTACTGCTTTATCATGCATTTAATTTACATCTACCACGAGGAAACCACCTCTAACAGCATCTCCACATCTAGGATTGACTTGGGAGCCTTCCCTCTTTCCTCCATGCTAATACGTCTAACCTACATCCTTAATATCGAGAGAAACTATGTGTGAAAGTTAACTATTCTCATCATGTTTTTACACTTTCCCAGCCTTGTGCAGTTTCGATTGTCATTTCTGTAGTCTCACGTGTAAGATCTTGAAAATGGCTTTTGTACCAATGCTTGTAGTTGGCCATGTGAGAAACTCGGCATTGGAACCCTCTCATTATCCTCAACAATAGTAGGTAATGCCATTTATAACTTGTTTTAAGTTGGAAATTTTTAGTGGTGAAGATTTGATATTTTCATGCTTATGGTGCAATAGGTATTGAAAAAGATATGTGATCATCCGTCTCTATTGACTCAAAGAGCAACAGATGATGTGTTGGAAGGGATGGACAAGATGCTTGATGGCGACGATCATGCTCTCATGGAAAAGATGGTGATGGATGTTACGAGAATCTCTTCGGATGATGCACCAAGACAGTTGGGCAATGTTTCATGCAAAATAAATTTTCTCATGTCTTTGCTGGTACGTGCTTCTGGCAATGCTTGTCTCTGCTGGTTCCTTTTCCTTGCAAATGTTGAACTTGTTCTGCTAATCACCATGCAGGAAAATTTGGTTGCAGAAGATCATAACGTCCTTGTGTTTTCTCAGACACGGAAGATGTTAGACATCATTCAGGTATGGTTTGGCATTGTTTAGAATTATTATTGAACATGATTTATGCCTATGCCTGGGATTGATCTGTTTGCAAGTTGAACTAATCGATCTATTTAGGCCGTTGCTTGAATTCAATTAATGAGGTCTTAAACAACTTTTTACCAGCAGGCAAAAAGTTGATTGCCAGCCCAATTTATAAACCCTGGGTCCAATTCTTATCCATTTCTCCATTTAGTTCAAGTCTTCTAAAACACTGTCAGTTGCACTATACTCCTGGCTGGGAAGCCATTTTAGCTGTCAAGCTAAAGGAGGTCAAGGATTTGATGATATGTCTCATGGCATATTAAGGTAGCAAAAATTATCTTTAGGTTGTGAATACAAGGAGTAGAAGAGAAAAGTCGGGCAAAAGAAATTGCATGAAAAAGTGAAGGGGACTTATGTATGATGTTTCAGTGAAAGAATCTTGTTCATAGAATGAGGATTTCATTCTGGAGCAAATAGAACAAAATTGGACAAATTCGTGCAAGTATAATTGGAATAGCGAAAAAAGCTGGAGGTTTATGGATTGGGAAGGGGTGCAACATTTTCTAGATTTCACCACAAAACGTTAGAATGATTATGCTATCTGGGGTTGTAGGTTTTGAATTAGGAATCATACCCCGTCTACCAAACCCTTTTTTATGCTTGTGCTGGTTTTTCACAATACTCTTAAAACTGCAATGCATAAGACACTGAGTTTCTGCATGAGTATGTCTCATTCACTGTTCAAATGAGTGTCAATATTTGCTCCAACTAATCTCCAATTTTATCCATCCTTTTGCACCAATAACGCAATGATGATACCTCACATATTCCTCATTGATTGCTCCCAAAGACATCCATGGCGCTCTCTCCTGCATAGATGATGAGGCAGGATGTGTAAAATTGTTATTAAGTCTCAAACAAAGTTGATGCTTCTTCATTGCTTTTCATCATGAATGTGCCCCAGATGCTGCATCTACCATTTGTCTATGCTTATGAGTTAACTTATCATAATAATATTCCGCCAACTGCTATTTTGGATTTTGATTGTGGGGACATTGCCACATAAGATCCTTGAGTGGTTCCCACATCTCAAGGGATTACTCCCCAGTCCCCCTCTTCTTGTACATCATTGGTTGTAGTTTTTCCATATTGGTTCATTTTACCTATGGCAAAATCTTGTTTCAAAAACTCTTTATGCATCTCCAGATAGTAATTAAAACATTACCCAAGGATTTCTTACTCGTGTTCTGCCTTATCTTTCAATGAAAAGGAAAAATCTAAAATCCAGAACAAGAACATAAATATGAATGCAGATGCTAGAGGGATATTCATAAAGGCAACAAATGTTGCAGCTGAGTAATATATCTGAAAACTAAAAAACCCATTTATGAAGAGCTGTTATAATTTGCCTATACAACGGAAGCTATGGATGTAAAAATATTGTCATATGGATGGCAATAAGAAGCAGTACAGAATTTTACAACAATCAACAGTATTTTCAAGCATGGAATAGAGATGACCGCTAGATCAGCAACAAACAAGCCACAACTACACAAAACATTTGCAAATAAAAGGAGGCAGTCTAAGATGATCATCAATCAGATGAATGGCAACATGGTTCTCCAAACAAAGCACAGCAGAATAGACACAGGATAAATGTGAAGGACCTTCAGCAGCCTACTATAGAATATTACTTCACCTTGGAAAAGAAAACCTCCTGTAGCACATGTACCTTTTCAAACCTCTCAAGAATGATAGATATATCCCCGTTTTCCAGTGCACTAAGGCCCCATGACTACATACCACTGCTTACCGACGAGTGGCTCTATGACCTATTATATACAAGTGCTCCATTTAATTTGACTAGACTGTTTTGCAAAAAACCAATTATCTTATGATATATAGAGAGAGAAAATTCCTGACCTCCCCACCACACTGTCATCTTGGTAGTCTTGATGTAGATGATTCCTTCTTCACAGCAAGACCAGCCTCTTCGAGATCTGCCCACAATTTGTTGAAAGCTTCAAACAATCAAGTCCACTGAAATAACAAAGTAGGAGTCTCAGGCATCCGTAAGATCAATTCCATCCTTGTTAATGACATTTAGTATTGGGATGCCCAATTTTCTTGCAAGACCATAATCATTATGATCATGTACAGGGTTTATCTTCAGCAGTCCAGTTCCAAATTATTTGTCAACATATGGCCTCAGAGGATTTCAGCAAATTAATTTTTCATGTATATTAAACAATTTAAAGACAAACTATCTTGCAAAAGTAGGATGTAGATGCACAGGTAACAAACAGCTATAGGATATGCAATAAGAGCAATAAAGGCATCTATCTACTTCAGAAGCGTCCAATCCTTCAAAATACTAAAAGAACAAAAACTAATTTGAAGGGGTACCATCGAATCCCTTGACTGCCGCTTGGATGACATCCTTCGTGTGATGCTCATAAACGCTCAAGTTCGTGCAAGTCTCGTCGAACACGTAATCTGCACAGTCAGACCAAGAGCCCCGTTCAGCGTTTTTGCACTGTAAGAGGGAACCGCAGAGAAGAGAAGAACCTGCAGGACGGGAGGGCAAAAGGAGTTTACCCAAAGCGAAGGAGACGGACCGATCGATCGATCACTAAATAGTGAAATCGCGAATCGATGGATCGACGAGCGAGGGACGAGGCCGATCGAACTCTTCTCCACTTCGCTACTCTGTCTCTCGACCTTTTAGATGCCCCCCCTCCCCTTCCCTTCCAAGTAATGATCATAAAGATCGACCTGCATTGGTCTTGTGGGTTAAAATTTTTCTCAAGCCCTAATGAGAGCGCAGAAACGCTGAAAGAGCGAGGGAGGAGGAAGGAAACTCACCAGCGGAAGGATGATGGATAGGAGCTGCTGCTCGTAATTTGGAAGGATGAACTGCGGCAACCCACCGATGCAATCTGCATCCTCCTCCATCGTCGCACCATCGAGGATCCAGCCTCCTCCATCGTCGCGCCATCGAAGATCCAAACTCCTCCCATCGAGAGAGAAGGAGAGGGTGCTTTCTTTCCGGGAACTCGGCGGGAAAAAGAAAGCCCTCGTAACAGAATGGCCGTTGAGAAGTGTTTCTTGAACTTCTTGATTTATTGTGACCCCTTTTCATTCTTACTTTGAAAAAATTATAAATAGGCGCCCACAGCCGCTCAAATTTTCAAACACCACAATGATACCCCCAACTTTTGCACGAAGTCTCGCTTACTCACAAAAACAATTAATTTTTTTCTAAACATTTAACATAAAAATGAGAAGGTGATAAAAAAATTTTCAAAATTTAAGTTTTAGTTCGGGTGCTGTATGATATTTCATGCTCATCAAACGTGCCCCTTAAGTTATTGTTAGTAATCCTTGTTGGTTGAATCAGTGTGTATCAGCCGATTCCCTCCATTTTGTTATTTTTAAATCAGTGTAAAATATTTTAAACTATTTTTTAATTTAAATAAGATATTAGCCCCTCTTGTATTTTATAATTTAAATAAGAAATTATATTTGATTTTGTGTATGATTTATAAACTTTGTTATATTAAATGAATTATTAAATCATTTAAATTTATAAAAAAAAATAGAATATTTGGCGATCCCAACTACCCATCTTTTATATTGTTGAAGGTGTGCGTTTGATTAACTTGTATATTGTTGAGACTTTTAATTACTTTTAAATATATTTTGAAGTTTTATTTAACTATTTTTATTTTTTAATATTTTTAATCAATTCGCAACCAATCAACTGACGGGCGGCCTGGCCGGCCAATTTGGTGTACAAGGTGGCAGGAAGGAATGACAAGAGTTGTGTGACTCATCACTCATGAAACAAATTAAAGATGGTAGTACAAGGAATTTTTTTAAATTTGAGTAGATTCACCAAACAACACTTGAAACATGTGTCTCATGAATTTAACCCAATTTTGAAGTAGATTCATGAAACACTAACGCTCATTAAAAGACTCTTTGGTCATTAAGAGAATCTAACCCAATTTTGAAGTAGATAAAATGCATTGTACTTTGAGGTTTAGTATATTTTCAAACAACCCTTAAGAAGAACTCGGTTTGTCCATGGTCTCAAATTTATTGCTAGAACGTGTCAAGATATTGACATTAAAATCAAATCAAGATTTCAATTCCTAACTCGATGGCAAGTTTGATTTATAGGATATTTGGCTAGAGGGAAAATGAAAGCTTTGGATTTTACAGTTGGACTCTTCTAAGTCCAAAAAAAAGAAAATCTAAAGAATGGGTACCAAGACAGCACTGAATAGAGTTCATGTCTGCAAATGTACTAACCAAATTTGCCCTAATTAAGAGACTATTTAATAAGAAGAAACATGTGTTTTTGAATTATATGGTGTGAAAATGCTACGCTTTTTTTGCGCGATTATGGATATTATTTTGTAACCAAACAATCAAAGCTTAGCTATAATCATTCTATATTTTCTGAAACAATAAGCCGCGTTCTTTTTTTTCCTTTAGTTGAAGGAGAAAGAGAAATTGGGGATGTTGAGCGCTGGGTCCGAGATGCAGACTCCGTTGAAGCACGCTTGGAGACTGAGAATTGTTTGTTTGACCGGATCGAACCGGTTGACCAGGTCAGGCTCGGGCAGCACTTCCTTGTTCCCTCTTCGATCAAACTCGCTTAGACCCTAAAATTTTGACCAAAACGATGGTCAGTAGTCCACATACTCTGTCGCTGAGTAAAATTTCCTCTATGCCCAAGATCTCCTAAACAAACTGCTGAGATGCCATTCCCTTTCTCAGGACCGAACAACAGATTACCAAATTCTCAAGTTGGTTTATTATTTTCTTTTATTTTTCTATAATCGGTTTAATTTGGTGCAAACAGATAAGGCAGTAATTTTTTTTTTGAAAAAGTTGAGATTGCCAATTTGCCATAGTGCCATCACATGATTGTTTTGAAAGGGAATGGCAAACGTGTAATATCTTCAAATAAGTGGCTCCTTTTATACAGAGCAGGTTCTTTCTGGAAGGAAAGCAGTGGCAGAAGTGAAATACTCTGAGGTTGAAAGGGCAATACTCTGAGGTTGAAAAGGCCTTTGGGTGCAGCCAAATCCTTCCAAGAAGTAGGGTAGAGAAAACGTCGGCGTTCCCGTTCAGAGAAGAAGCTCTCTACCCTATTTCAAGACTCACTACGACCAGAGATCAAGGTCTCTACCCTACGCTTCTCTCTCGTTCACTCTGCGTTGACGGTCATGGCTACGAGAGGAAAGAAGCCCATGTGCAAATAATATTCATTTCGCATCAATGTTGTCGAACTTCTAGAATGGATATATTTCAATTTTCAAAATGTGAACATAAAGGAATCATCCTCGACATCTTAGGTAATAATTTGAGAAGAATTGGACTGGTTTCTATTGCGCGACATCATTTGAGATGTCATTTGATTTGAGGTTCCATAGTAAAAAAGAGTGGACTGAGTCATAAAAGAATGATTCAAGTATGTGCATGGTCAGCCCAGGAAGATGACTATTATAATGCTGATGATTATGTACATATGTAATAACTTCATAGTGGCGATCTAAAAACTATTGGTGAGCCCCAACAGGAGGAGGAACAAAATAAGAACACTCTAGTAGACTGCCTCACACTTAGAATTGATGAAAAGAATAAGGACTTGTGGTCTAATTGATGAAAAGAAGGTCAGTAGCATCATTGTAATTGCATCATTAGGTTGTTTATGGGTTTAATTTAGTTTTATGTTTCCATGATAAGTAGTTTTATGTAAAAGAAGAGGGCACCTGTTTAAGTGGTCTTAATTGCATATAGATACAAGCTTGGTAGTAGAGAACAAGTCATACTAAGCAATTCTGTTTGTACCCTTGTTAAGCTGGTTTTCCCTAGAGCTGAAAAAACAAGAAAGTAGCAATTCTGATTTACGGATTGAGATTCTGAAAGAAAGTTGAGAAGTGGTGCAATGGGAAGGTCTAAAGTCTAAACTCGCACAGCGTGATATAGAGTTGCAGAAACGAGGAGCCCACTATGACTATGAGAAAAAAAAAAAAGAAGCTTGAGGAGGATATTCACATGTTTCAGATTCTATTTCAGATTCAGATCCCAATCTAAATTGCAACGGATATTCACATGTTTCATTTGCATGTTCCAAATCTAGTTCTTTGGGTTTTCCAAATGCTTCGATCGAATATCTAGATATCAAATCAAATACATTGACATATCTACATATCAATTTCCTAACCAAGTTGATAGACACAAGGCCAAACCGAACGAGAGGGCCTTGGTTCCTGTCTTTAATGGACTGTTTTTTAAAGCCTGTATGGCTTGTAGTGGAAGGTGGTAGGGAGTTTCATTAAGGCCCTTCTTGCACACAAAACCTTTTTTTGTTTTTGTCTACCCACCAAAACATAAAAGCTATGTTTTTTAAACTCATTTAAACAATCATTTTTACAAAACCAAGTTTTCTAAAAAATCATTTTGTCAAGGAATTGCCCAAACGGTACCTAAAGCTTTTAAGCGAAGTAAATTGAACTCTTGTTTGCCTGAACGATAAATACGCATGACATGTCTCAACCATTTGTGAGTGCCTTGTACTGAAAATGTTACATGTGATTAAGTCTTTTCCTTTAAGTGTATTTTTGAAAGGCTAAGTAAGTGACATTTAAAAATTCAAATATGTAGTAGAATTCATTTTTTCTTTTTCAATTTGAAACAAATTGATGGAAATGCCTCTAATGACTACATATACGAACAACTACAATCAATCAATTCACATGCGTAGGAAAGCTCGGGTTTCCATGTGAAGATCATGACCAAGTTCATCTCAAATGATCATTTGTGAAAAAGCTTGGGAGTAAGATTCGCACCAACACGACCTGCCGTCTATGTCGGCATTAAAATCTCCAGTCAAAGAATGAACACCTACTAGGGCGGTATTGGGCCCGCCCTGTTCGATTTAGAGTTAGAATTTCCAGTTAGAGTAGACATCAACGAGGAGCACTAAATTCTAGAACAAGTATAAAGGGCAATATATGTCACAATTTTTGTGGACTATCTATTTCCTTGTATATATAAGCCAAAGTTTGGGTGTATCTCTTAGAAATTATTGTTTGATTACCTCTTATCCTAGGCTCATGCATCGGACTTGGCATTGTTTTTTGAAGTGAAAAAATCTAAACCAAGAACGTATTAGGTCCAATATCGTACTAAAAATTTGTCGAGAATTTTATTTTACAGAGGGTACGCCTCCACGTTTTATTAAATTTTACAGAGGGTAGGCCTCCACGTTTTATTAAGACAGATGACATCAGCATGAACAATAAAAAAATCAAGAACAGACAGCTGAATTGTGTACCCGGCTTCATCAATGATGGTGGCAGTTTGGAAGAGGACCTACACCTACCCATTAGAAATTAACGATGCGCGTGAAGAGTACCCGTTGAGTGTACCAGTAAAGCTTAATGGCAAGTTGAGTGAATGGGTTCGGTGCCGGTGAGCTGACGACTACTTTAGTGCCCAGCGCCAAGTAGCAGACTAGTCCGCTAACATCTATCAGAGCCATTACATCACTCTGCAACTACTTACAACAATACATGGCGCCTCCTCTCTACAATGCTAATGAGTTAACCAGCAATGGAATCTACTCAGGCAGCCGACGATTGTGGTGTCACCTCAAAGGTTACCACTTGCTTCCACCTCCTGGGAAGACAAGTTGGTTTTTCCTCGCTTTCTACTTTACAAAAAGGAATTACATAACAAAGTAGAAAGGAGGGTGAGTAAGAGGTTTTAGGGTCTTGTTTTCCAAATTAGAGCTTGGTTGTTTATAATTTACAGAAATTACTAAATATATTAATTTCCTGAGGTTTGTATCCGATTGATATTATTTGTTCTCAAAATCATTAAAGTCTGCAACTGATCATATGTGAAAATGGCACTATGTATATAAGGCACTTACGTGAGAATATTTGCTCAAAAAGTCCGAACTTCCTTTCATATGTAGAGAGAGGGGGAGAACACAAAATGTACTTGTCTTACACGGAAGTGCTAAGGAAAGGCGAGGGACGAAGAACGATGTAATTAAACTCCTCTCAATCCAAATTCAAAAGAAACCAGCGAAACTAGAGGTGGAGGATCACCAGTATACATGTACAACGATGACAATTTTCACCGGTATAGATTCCTTGGCATATCTATACCGGTGGAGGGCTCACCGCTATAGCTGCTTCTCCCGGCGGTTACTATCACCGGAAGAGGCCACCTATAGCGGCGCATATCTTCATCGCTAGACCTGTATACAGGCGACAAAAATCACCGCCGGAGGAATGTATACCGGTGAATCTATCACCGCTATAGACTGCAATACCGGCGCCAACATCACCGGTGAAGGTTGACCGCAAGTAATATGTTCCGACCCACGCAATACGAATACCTCATTTCGTCAATCCAAACCCAACGCGATAAATCGGCCAGCGACGGATCGACTTGCTTAATTCTCTTTTTTAGTTTTACCATATATCCATAAGACCTTATTAACATGATCTTCAACCTGCAACTTAGCACGTAGTTGCAGGATCATTTTTCGCGGAATTTTTTTTGAAAAATAAAATTCGACCATCTCAAAGCTTCCAAACAGTGGAGCCTAAAAGCTAAAAATGCATCACTGAAAAAACTCTGAATTAATGCTACAAATATGATGGAACCCAAGCTGGTTGGTGGATATTGCAGGTGGTGACCGCATTGACAGGAAGAAGTGCAGACTATTGCTTCGAGTGTGTGGGCCTTGCCTCTCTCGCTTGCTGGCCTGTATAAAGACAAGCAAGCTGAAATCAACACTATCTCTCCTTTTGCTAATTTATCAACATGTAAGCATCAGTTTCCGAAGAACAGAGGAGCTTCCTACTTACCATGCACAACCAAAGTAAACAGACATGTTAGGCACGCCAATAAAAAAAAAAATTCCTGCATCAATGTAATCCAGAATCAGATCAAGCTTTAGAACATCTCAATGAAAGAAATTCTAGTCATATATACATATCTATATATCTATCTATCTATCTATCTATCTATATATATATATATATATATATTAAGGAATAACATATATTAAATGTAATCCCTAGATAGTGCCTGGCCTGCATAGGTTGACCCATCTTTTGCCACTTCACTCTCTCCCCCTCCCCTGTCTACAAAATACTTCTTTTTGCTTTTTGGTTGCCAAATGGACACACTGCGGTAACTATTCTATCACTAGAAAATGAGAGAGTGATCTAGTAGGGAAAACAATCATTTATGACATTAAAAATTCTTCTTTGATGGTTTCTGTGAAGATAAATGAAACACCGTTAGATGGTAAAGATTAAGGGACATGTTATTTTATTGATATTGGATCTGGTTACATCAACCAGACATTGGGAACTCAAGAGATGCATAGCAAAACCAAGAGGTGCTTGGGTGGTTGTTTGGCAATAATTGCCTCAAGATAATCTTTGACAAGAATCTTATGTGCAGAAAATATACATTATACATGCTTCCTTCAATAGCTTCATATTAAGTTTCCCCATTTTGTTTTGATCCCAATGTCTGTGCGGTTCTTGAATAACTTTCTAAAACCCTATGGAGCAAGGAGAGTTAGGTGCAGCAAAACTATTATTTGGTTCTTCTTTTTGTAACATAAAGTGTTGAAGCAAATGGATCTAACAACCCCAAGGCATTACTTCGTCAAAAGAAATAATCTGGAAGCATTGAAGCAGATATATAAGAAGGTGTTAGATTGGTTTAAACACACACTCTGAATATAATTAGTCGGTTCTAGCTCCAACAATCAGATCTTTTTTTTGTTTGAAATCAACATATTTTATCCATTTCATTATAAGCAGATATATAAAACAGGTATTTGAATTTCGAACCCTAAACAAACCAAGATTCTGCACGCAAAATTGACAGTTCATACCAACTATTGACTGGAAATGTACAAATCTAGACAACAGGCACAGTGAGCACCAATATGGATAACTTGGACATGCAAATTAGTTACATGAATCCCAAAGTGTCATACCAACAAATCGATAAATTTTTTATATGCCCATATGCAAAAAATATTATTCAATCATTGACAAGGGACATACATTTGAAAAATTTCCTTTTTGGGCCTACATTTTGCCTGCAACCTGAAAAACATTTTGTAATTTTTAATAAGTGTCACACCTACTCATTCCCTTGCTAGTCATTATTGAATATTATACAGGCAGCTGCGGTAATCACAGTGTCAAGCTGCCGAAAGTAATAAAATAAGGACACATTTTCCCTCTCCTAATGGTTAAATGGTACTCAACTTAGCTACCAGACAGCTATATGAATGGAAAATCCCCATAAGTTGCCGACACAATATAGAGCAATTGTAAGCATGGAAAACCGACGGCCAAAAGACAATTGTAACAACTACCCCTGCTCTCAGTAATAGTTTCCATACACATAAAACCGTCATTGGAGTATCTTTTTGGCATTTTTGTAAAGCAAAATACAGTCACTACTCTTTTAAAGGTATTGATTTCAAAGGTTTCATGTGTACAAGGTTGTTGGAGAGGAGTAAAGAACTTGGGCCTTGTCATTGTCCCAGATCATAATCATTAGGTCCAAAAATAAAGAACTTGGAAGGAAATTTTAGAAAAATGTGGACCAGTTTGGGCCTTTAGGATCTAAAATGTAAGAAAATATTGCATTTAAATATATGCCCCTCTTTGCATTTACGAGCAGGTTGAAAATTGTGCATAGTGTCACTTTTAGCAAAGCAAGCTTAAACATCGGAAAATATTGGCCTAAAGGTCAGGTTTAGTGAAACAACGGGCAATAATTGTGGAAAAAATTGTTGGATGAGGGGATGAGACTACGGGGATGGACAGATTTTAGAACTCCGCCTGAAACATGAAACTTTTCAAGAGCAAAAGGCAAGTAGTATATCAAATGGATCACAACTTCCTTTAGCAAAATTCCTGAGAATTTCAACTTGAGCTTTGTAAGTGCAGGTATTTGTGTGCAGAAGAGATGTTCAGCTCCGATATAGTTGAGAAGTCCCTACCTCTTGGTGATAATATAAGGCACCAAGGCCTAAAAAACTCACAGGTCTGACCATAGCTTGGTCAGACTCAATTTGACCAAGCTGAGCTTGCACAAACATAAAAATTAGAAAAATACAATTACAAAAAGAATAAAAATGCTTACATATATTACTAATATAGTCAAATGTATATATATGTAAGACTACGGTTATATACGCACTTGTGCATATAGCTTGATGGATCATACACATACACATATAAATTGCATATACACAAGTGTTTGCGATAATACACAAAGAACCTTCTAATAGCTAATGCCCCCACATACCATTTGTCCATTTTCTGCATTTAGATGTTTTTTTCACCATAAACCTATTACCATTATCTCCTAACTTTTTTGAAACCACAAAAAAAAAAGCCCTAAACAAAACCTTTAGTGTGCAACTCAACCAACCACAAGGTTGAGCGACAAGCATCCAACAGTAGGCTGGAATGACCAACAATACCTGAAGCACTTGAATGTGACACCCCAACTATAACCACAGCCGTCTAACATTACTTAGAAGGCTAAAAAGTTACAACATAAGATCAACACATTAATGGATCACTAAAGGTAATCACATACGAGAATATATGCATGCCCTTGTGTATCTCTCTCTTCCGTAAATGCCCATAGGAATAGCAATGCAACCTAAATGAACCCTAACTCTACCAAATTCCAATATAAATCTATTCTTTTCTGAAATATCACAGACTCTCCAGCCAAAAACTTAAATTAGATGAATACTGAAATACGATTTCTGCATCCTAATCATACATGCGAAAGGCCTAAGACAAGTCAAAGGATTGACCCCTCACGAGACCTGATATCACCTTTGCGGTGAATGTTTTGAGCCAATTCATGCATGCGCCAACCGATGCACATCTGAAGGCTGTGGACAGAGTGCTATGCTACCTGAAGAAAAATCCTGGTAAGGGACTCCTGTATGTGAAACAAGAGACTGTGGAAATCGAGGGCTATTCTGATGCGGATTGGGCAGATTGTGGTGATACCAGACGATCCACTACAGGGTACTGTGTCTACTTGGGAGGAAACCTTGTTGTATGGAGGAGCAAGAGACAGGATGTTTGCTCTAGATCCAGTGCAGAGGCAGAATATAGGGCAGTTGCTATGGGAGTGTCAGAGTTATTGTGGTTGAAGATATTGTTGACTGACATTGGAATAGAGATTGAAGGACCTATGAAGATGTATTGTGATAACAAGTCTGCAATCAACTTAGCCAACAACCCTGTTCTTCACGACAGAACAAAACATGTTGAAATTGATCGTCACTTCATTCGGGAAAGGATTGATGCGAAAGAGTTGATCTTACCTTACATGAAGTCTGAAGACCAAACTGCTGATGTTCTGACGAAAGCTCTTCCTTCAGCTTCATTTGAGAGGAATGTATCCAAGTTGGGCATGTTTGATATGTATGCCCAACTTGAGGGGGAGTGTTGATAGATTGTGGGTTTCGGGTCCGGATCCATACCCGACCCGTCTTGTAGCCCGTTTTGGGCTCTACTTAAGTCATGTAACCCTAATCCTTAAGTGTTAATGATAATCTTAAGAGAGAGAGAGTCTGGCTGCTAGTGGGCACCAACTCCTCCTCATTCGTGGTTTTTTCTCCCTCGTGTTGAGGGTTTTCCACGTTACATCGTGATCATTGTTTCTCTTCGTCTTCTTCTTGTTCGTATTTCTACAATTCCCATTCTTAGCATCATGGAATCGCTTTGTGATCATGATGCTTCACACCAGAAGGACATGGAAGAATACCTCGTCAATTGGGATTTAAATCCATTGAGGCATATTAAACTATATGAATTTGGATAGCATCTCTTCCTGATGATGACTATTATGTACTTGTTACTTACCTTTGCTAATTAATCATCTTATTCACCAGCATTTTCATGTTCACATCGGTGTGTGCATGCATGGTTGAATGTGCGATGAGTGCTTCAGAATTCACACATTCGAACCTCTGTACAAAGCAAGAAGAAAAAGGATTGGATTCACCAATTTCCTAGTAAGCAGTGTGCCCAAGGACAGGGGCCGGTCTGTGGTTCCTTTTTCAAAGTTGGGCTAACATTTATCTCTTGGATGTAAGTGAAATTTGGATGTAAATTAAATTAAAGCTACCAGATTATGCCAAGAGACTATCGCGGAATCGAACTCTCAACCTCCATCAGCTGGTTTTAAGTCGACTCAGTTATTTAATTGGTGTCTAAGTATCAGTGTGCAAACATACCTTGTGCCTTCCATCCAACCAGGGAAATGGTCATAATAAGTGCTGCTTTCAATTACTGTATGCTGGGTGTATGATCAAGACTAGTATATCCCCTCTTTTTTCTCCAATCAACATCTATCCCATGGTGAGTGTTAGGCCAGCAAACTTTGCTCTGTGACAAATGTACATGAAGATTAATTCACAAACTACCTTAAAAGCCTAGTTGCTTCTGTATGTATATACAATAGCAGTTACTGCTGTAACTTTTGTACCTTTGACAGCTAAGTTGTTTCATGGCATATCTCTCGGCCTTCATCGATCCGAAGTTACTCCAATCTCTTGGTAATGAACTGCAACTCAATCCTATGTATAGACTCTATCTTCTAGCAAGTGTTTAACCAACTCAACAACCAGTTTTGGTTGCTGGCAACATATGCTTTCAACCACAACAAACATTATGCATTAAACCACAACAAACATAAAAGAAAAGACATTATTTCATGTTCAGTACATCAACAACACATTCCTGAGGATGCCTTCAAGGCTTCAACCAACTCAACAACCTCCTTTGGTTGTATAAAGTATTTTGCTTTTTGTAGAAAAGTTGTCGTTGAATGGTGAATGGCATTAGAGGCTCTTGGTTCGCCAATCACACCAGGCATGGGCAAGCAACCTAGTTCAGGAAAACCTATGTCACACGGATACGGCAGAATGGTTCAAGTACCGGCGTCGACACGCCGACACGGGGATCCCGACACGGCGATACGGCTGGATACGTTTTGGATCGGGTCTGGGTCAGACCCGATCCAAACCACTTTTATAACCGATTTTTTAACCCATTTTGTTTTACGCATTAACACTTACCCTCGATCGTCGACCTTCCTTTACCCTCGACGGCTTCCGCGGCAGGCTGGCAGCACAGTTCGGCAATGGCGGGCGACGGCGACGACCTCCGGCGACTTCCGGTGGCGTCCGGCGGCAGCCGGCGACAGACAGGTAAGTGTTTCTTTTGTCTATTATTTTCGATATTAGAAGTTAGGGTTTCAACTTTTATTTGGGGATTTTTTAGATTGGGTATTTCTTACCGATTTTGGGATGTTTTCAGTTTAGAATCATATTCTTCAATGCTATGTGTGATGTTTTATTCCACTGTTTCATAAATTTTATGTTCATTATACGTTTTTTCCATCTTTTTTTTATGTTTAATGTATATTGGGCATTTCTTGCCGATTTGGGGATGTTTTGGTTTGAAGATTGGACGGTTTAGAATCATATTTTTCATCTTATGTGCGATGTTTTATTTCACTGTTTCATAAATTTTATGTTCATTATACGTTTTCTCCATCTTTTTATCATTTTTATTTTTTTTGAATTTAATATTCGCCGTGTCCGCGTATCCTAAAATTTTGAAACTTGCCGTATCCCCGTACCCGTACCCACAGGATACCCGTACCCGTATCCGTGTGACATAGAGGAAAACCCATAATGTTAGGATCAAGTTCACCAATTCATGCAATAGTGCCCAACCTCTGCATAAAATGCTTGCCATATCAAGTGTTAGGAAAGTCTTGGGAAAAAAAGTATCACTGTTCACCTTCCAGTTCATGATCATGGGCCTTACCAGCAGCAACGACATTTGGTTAAGAACATAAAAAAATTCAAAACCAATAACAAATCTAAAAACAAGCTTTCCAAGACATTCTGAAATAAGCATTAGCTGTGTCATTTTCACGCCTAAAGAACCTACATTCTGATATAATTTTGGTCCAACCTCAACCCACCTTCTCCTCCAATGTAGGAAAAACATCTCGGTTATGGAAAGGAGAAGAACTAGATTAAAAGCAATAGCCTCAATCGATGGGGAGCATGCCGAACAGCCAGCCTTAAATGAGTGACACAACATAAATAGCATCAATGAGAAAAGATTCAATAATATCATAATTTTTCCCCAATGCAGGACATTGTCCTGATTTATGGATAAACAAACACATACTAGTTAAAATATCCATAACTCTCGACTAACATGACACAAGAAGAAACAAGAAAGAACTGAATAATAAGCTGGTCCAAATCTATGAAGGACCCAGCTGTCGAAGCAAAGGCATGGGTGGGTAGTTGATGATGATGAAGAATAATTCCACCCCATTTTGCAAAACCATGTATTTCAAGCCAAGACAAATATTAGATGAAGCCAAGAACAAAACTCACGCAACTTCAAAGGATATAACTTTTCAAAAATGTCAGAGTTCAAAATTGACCGGTTCTTTTGAAAACAGATAAGAGACCTTCCATGACAGCCTCAACCCTAAGTTTGGGTTATGTCATTGAAATGCAGTTTGAAGGCATTTGAACGGGTTGAGGAGACTCAATTAAGGTGCAATAATGGGTCAGGTTTCCAAATGATCTGCCTCTCCCAAGACAGAGGAAAAGATGGACAATTTGTCACATTCAGCATAAGTGGACTAGGTTTGAGGACTAGGTTTGAGGAGTTCCATGACTTCATCTATTCCATGAACGGGACTAGTAGTTTGTTAATGAAATGGCAAACACCTTTCAAGACCAAAGGGAATTGGTTAGTTCCTCTTATGCCTAAAAAACCTCGAAACATAACAAGAGATGTCAAGCTTTTACTTTGAAATAGTTCAAAATTATCAATTTAACTCATAAGCTTGAGTGCTCGTGTTGTGCAAACAATATGTCATTCATTTACCCATACTACCATACAAGCATTAGGATTCATTTCGCATCAATGTTGTCGAACCTCTAGAAGGGACATCTTTCAATTTTCGAAATCTGAATATAAAAGAATCATCCTCGACGTCTTAGGTAATAAAGGAGCAGATATTGACCCCAAAATCACACATCTACGAAAGATTGTCACATTCAATTCCTGCAAGTTTAGCTTTCATGTCTTTCATCTCTTGGCAGGCACCTTTTGTTTTTTCTTTTTTTCTTTTTCTTTCTTTTGCATTCAGCTTTTTGCCTTTTTGATTTCTTTTCCTTTGATTTTTTTTTTTTTCAGGCCGACCTTCACCTTTGAGGGAATACCTCACCACCTCAAAGGCTACTACGAAGCTCCACCGCTTTGGTAGTTATGTGTAGCTTTGTCACGTGTCCAACCCGCTTCACCTTACGAGTTTTCGACAAGCCAAAGGTTCGTAAGTCATTATCTTCGCGAAATAGACATAAATCAGCTTTATGCCTACCCGGTACTCATGATTACAGACTTAGAGGAACAACTACACAAGCCTCGAGCCCATCTCTCAACCCTCATTTTGCTACCTGCCAAGATCTTACAGAGCATTGTGGCTTCTCTCACAGTATATTTCACGTTAAATCCTTGTAAATGTTTGACCTTCCTTGTGCATATAGCTTGATGGATCATACACATACACATATAAATTGCATATACACAAGTGTTTGCGATAATACACAAAGAACCTTCTAATAGCTAATGCCCCCACATACCTTTTAGATGTTTTTTTCACCATAAACCTATTACCATTATCTCCTAACTTTTTTGAAACCACAAAAAAAAAGCCCTAAACAAAACCTTTAGTGTGCAACTCAACCAACCACAAGGTTGAGCGACAAGCATCCAACAGTAGGCTGGAATGACCAACAATACCTGAAGCACTTCCAACTATAACAACAGCCGTCTAACATTACTTAGAAGGCTAAAAAGTTACAACATAAGATCAACACATTAATTGATCACTAAAGGTAATCACATACGAGAATATATGCATGCCCTTGTGTATCTCTCTTCCGTAAATGCCCATAGGAATAGCAATGCAACCTAAATGAACCCTAACTCTACCAAATTCCAATATAAATCTATTCTTTTCTGAAATATCACCGCCAAAAATTTAAATTAGATGAGTACTGAAATACGATTTCTGCATCCTAATCATACATGCGAAAGGCCTAAGACAAGTCAAAGGATTGACCGCTATCACTTTTTTGATGCATGGTAGAATCGAAGGTTAAGTCCTGCACTATGGTGTTGGAAGCATCTTAACTGTGGCATCATCAGAAAACCTTGAAAATTAAAACCCTTCAAGCAACCCCTCTCGGATGCATGACATTTTCTAAGTTTCAAACCTTTGAGGCTTCGATGCGCATCTCAGGGAATGACTGTTGCAGGTGACTCGCTGTCTGCCGACAACCAGTGGTAGATGGCGGCTGCCTGCAAATAACGAACAGAACCCAAGACCACAAATTTGAAGGCCCACCGAAAGTAATCAAGAAGCCGTGCTCAAGGGAAAGAGAGAGACATAGAGAAAGAGATACCGGACTTGGGGAAATTTGGGATCACACGGATCAACGTGGAGATCCTCTTGATGCGATCGTCGCCGCCCTCGATTTTCTCCATTGTGGACTAATAACATAAGTTGAGGCATTTAAAAAAAAACAACAGTGTACGTACATATGCACTGACATTTCATCAACCAATTTGAGGGCTACCGCGTTGAAGGGAAGAAACGAATGAAGAGACAAGAAGAGATAACATACGGCAAGAGGTGCGTCAGCGATGGTCGACGCAGAGCCTCAAAGAGAGAGAGAGAGAGAGAGACCAGGTTAGCATGCCTATTTCAAACGACGTCATATGAGAATGCTGTAAATCAGAGCTAAGGCCGACTCAGAAAGAGAAGTATTCATACATGTGAAGCAGAGGGGAGAGGGGAGGTGGGACGGAGACGGGTTGCATTGCAGGAGACGAAGAAGAATAGGAGAGACACAGGAGAAGAGTTGAGACGTTTCTTGGATAGGCATGGCAGAGGCGGTGAGAGTGGGCGACGGTTTTGTCGAGTTGGGGAAAGCAAATTCGCCGTTGCGACTTTTTGGCTTCCAGAATTTAACTTTCTTTATTCTCGTTATAAAACAGAAGCCATATGTTTATAGGATTATTGTGTTTTTCTTACATAGAGGATCAGTAAATTGGTGGATCTGTTGCTTAATATCCAAATAGTTAATTTGCATCAATAAGTGGCTCACATGCACATGCTCTGCAAAACTTTTAATAATAGCAGCAAACGGGCAATTAAATAACTGAGACAGAACCCCAAAAATGTAAAGATGCAAACAGAGGAAATGAGCGGTGACCTCAAAGCAAGAGAAATACATTTATACAGTGGCAGTGGCGGAACAATAAATTTTGGACTATGCCCCTCCAAAAATAAAATATCGCTCTAAAAAATATACGCATAGAGAGGGATATTTTATTTTTGGAGGGACATAGGTGAACATAGAAAATATACGCGTGCAGAACAGTTTAATCCAGCACTTCTTGTTCCACCACTGTTTAGGACCCTTTCCTTTGCAAAACCCACTTCCACATCCAAATGAGCTGGTCATGAGCTGAGAGTAGATTTAGAGCTCAAATATCAAGGAACCCTTCTCCTTATAATACTTCTGCATCCAAATGAGCCGATCAGATGATAGTAGATTCTGAGCTTTGAACTTTTCTCCTTGCAAAACCCACTTACATGACTTGTAAGATTTTTTGTCTGCTCTCAAAAACCTATCGTGGTCTTACAGAAGCATTTGTTCCTGTATCCATCTCCTTGGAACCGGATGTCCGAAAGCTTTGGCTCTTGTTGGTCTCAGATCTCAAAGCATTTCTAATATTCACAACCTCACCAAGCAACTGCTATGCTGCCTTGACATACTTGGAATACTTAGGGGGCAAGGCTGGGGGCAGCTTCCTCCAACTTAATTCCCATTCTTAGCATCATGGAATCGCTTTGTGATCATGATGCTTCACACCAGAAGGACATGGAAGAATACCTCGTCAATTGGGATTTAAATCCATTGAGGCATATTATCTCTCCCTGATGACGACTATTATGTACTTGTTACTTACCTTTGCTAATTAATCATCTTATTCACCACATCGGTGTGCGCATGCATGGTTGAATGTGCGATGAGTGCTTCAGAATTCACACATTCGAACCTCTGTACAAAGCAAGAAGAAAAAGGATTGGATTCACCAACTTCCTAGTAAGCAGTGTGCCCAAGGACAGGGGCCGGTCTGTGGTTCCTTTTTCAAATATGGGCTAACATTCATCTCTTGGATGTAAGTGAAATTTGGATGTAAATTAAATTAAAGCTACCAGATTATGCCAAGAGACTATCGCAGAATCGAACTCTCAACCTCCATCAGCTGGTTTTAAGTCGACTCAGTTTTTTAATTGGTGTCTAAGTATCAGTGTGCAAACATACCTTGTGCCTTCCATCCAACCAGGGAAATGGTCATAATAAGTGCTGCTTTCAATTACTGTATGTTGGGTGTATGATCAAGACTAGTATATCCCCTCTTTTTTCTCCAATCAACATCTATCCCAAGGTGAGTGTTAGGCCAGCAAACTTTGCTCTGTGACAAATGTACATGAAGATTAATTAACAAACTACCTTAAAGGCCTAGTTGCTTCTGTATGTATATACAACAGCAGTTACTGCTGTAACTTTTGTACCTTTGAAGCATACCTCTCGGCCTTCATCGATCCGAAGTTACTCCAATCTCTTGGTAATGAGTTGCAACTCAATCCTATGTATAGACTCTATCTTCTAGCAAGTGTTTAACCCATTGGAAATGCCGATATCAAACCAGTTTTGGTTGCTGGCAACATATGCTTTCAACCACAACAAACATTATGCATTAAACCACAACAAACATAAAAAGAAAAGACATTATTTCATGTTCAGTACATCAACAACACATTCCTGAGGATGCCTTCAACCAACTCAACAACCTCCTTTGGTTGTATAAAGTATTTTGCTTTTTGTAGAAAAGTTGTCGTTGAATGGTGAATGGCATTAGAGGCTCTTGGTTCGCCAATCACACCAGGCATGGGCAAGCAACCAAATTCAGGAAAACCCATAATGTTAGGATCAAGTTCACGAATTCATGCAATAGTGCCCAACCTCTGCATAAAATGCTTGCCATATCAAGTGTTAGGAAAGTCTTGGAAAAAAAAGTATCACTGTTCACCTTCCAGTTCATGATCATGGGCCTTACCAGCAGCAACGACATTTGGTTAAGAACATAAAAAAATTCAAGACCAATAACAAATCTAAAAACAAGCTTTCCAAGACATTCTGAAATAAGCATTAGTTGTGTCATTTTCACGCCTAAAGAACCTACATTCTGATATAGTTTTGGTCCAACCTCAGCCCACCTTCTCCTCCAATGTAGGAAAAACATCTCGGTTATGGAAAGGGGAAGAACTAGATTAAAAGCAATAGCCTCAATCGACGGGGAGCAGGCCGAACAGCCAGCCTTAAATGAGTGACACAACATAAATAGCATCAATGAGAAAAGATTCAATAATATCATAATTTTTCCCCAATGCAGGACATTGTCCTGATTTATGGATAAACAAACACATACTAGTTAAAATATCCAGAAACAAGAAAGAACTGAATAATAAGCTGGTCCAAATCTATGAAGGACCCAGCTGTCGAAGCAAAGGCATGGGTGGGTAGTTGATGATGATGAAGAATAATTCCACCCCATTTTGCAAAACCATGTATTTCAAGCCAAGACAAATATTAGATGAAGCCAAAAACAAAACTCATGCAACTTCAAAGGATGTAACTTTTCAAAAATGTCACAGTTCAAAATTGACCAGTTCTTTTGAAAACAGATAAGAGACCTTCCATGACAGCCACAACCCTAAGTTTGGGTTATGTCATTGAAAAGCAGTTTCAAGGCATTTCAACGGGTTGAGGAGACTCAATTAAGATGGAATAATGGGTCAGGATTCCAAATGATCTGTCTCTCCCAAGACAAAGGAAAAGATGGACAATTTATGTCTCTCGACTAACATGACACAAGAAGAAACAAGGAAGAACTGAATAATAAGCTGGTCCAAATCTATGAAGGACCCAGCTGTCGAAGCAAAGGCATGGGTGGGTAGTTGATGATGATGAAGAATAATTCCACCCCATTTTGCAAAACCATGTATTTCAAGCCAAGACAAATATTAGATGAAGCCAAAAACAAAACTCATGCAACTTCAAAGGATGTAACTTTTCAAAAATGTCACAGTTCAAAATTGACCGGTTCTTTTGAAAACAGATAAGAGACCTTCCATGACAGCCTCAACCCTAAGTTTGGGTTATGTCATTGAAAAGCAGTTTCAAGGCATTTCAACGGGTTGAGGAGACTCAATTAAGATGGAATAATGGGTCAGGTTTCCAAATGATCTGTCTCTCCCAAGACAAAGGAAAAGATGGACAATTTGTCACATTCAGCATAAGTGGACTAGGTTTGAGGAGTTCCATGACTTCATCTATTCCATGAACGGGACTAGTAATTTGTTAATGAAATGGCAAACACCTTTCAAGACCAAAGGGGATTGGTTAGTTCCTCTTATGCCTAAAAAACCTCGAAACATAACAAGAGATGTCAAGTTTTTACTTTGAAATAGTTCAAAATTATCAATTTAACTCATAAGCTTGAGTGCTCGTGTTGTGCAAACAATATGTCATTCATTTACCCATACTACCATACAAGCATTAGGATTCATTTCGCATCAATGTTGTCGAACCTCTAGAAGGGACATCTTTCAATTTTCTAAATGTGAACATAAAGGAATCATCCTCGACGTCTTAGGTAATAAAAAAAAGGAGCAGATATTGACCCCAAAATCACACATCTACGAAAGATTGCCACATTCAATTCCTGCAAGTTTAGCCTTCATGTCTTTCATCTCTTGGCAGGCACCTTTTGTTTTTGTTTTTTTTCTTTTTTTCTTTTTCTTTCTTTTGCATTCAGCTTTTTGCCTTTTTGATTTCTTTTCCTTTGATTTTTTTTTTTTTCAGGCCGACCTTCACCTTTGAGGGAATACCTCACCACCTCAAAGGCTACTACGAAGCTCCACCGCTTTGGTAGTTATGTGTAGCTTTGTCACGTGTCCAACCCGCTTCACCTTACGAGTTTTCGACGAGCCAAAGGTTCGTAAGTCATTATCTTCGCGAAATAGACATAAATCAGCTTTATGCCTACCCGGTACTCATGATTACTGACTTAGAGGAACAACTACACAAGCCCCGAGCCCATCTCTCAACCCTCATTTTGCTACCTGCCAAGATCTTACAGAGCATTGTGGCTTCTCTCACAGTATATTTCATGTTAAATCCTTGTAAATGTTTGAACACCGGAATCAATAGCATTTCCTAGGATTGACTTTCTCAGCTTCATAGGAGTTTTCCTTACTGTTCACATCTAGGATTTTTCAGCTTTCCCGTTCCATAGATTGACAACAAAAACTTGAAATTTTCTCCTACTCAAGAAGATACTAAGAGTAAAGCACAGACATATCGTTGTGAGAGAAGCCATTTTTAAAATGTTTTTAAAGAAAATTAAAAAAAAAAACTTTTAAAAAAGTTCTTGACATCAAATGGTATATCACAAGGAGGAATGAACTTTACTCCCTAAAGAGACGGGCAAATGCAAAACAAATGGGGTAGACTAGGAAGAAGAATGAACTTCACCAACTCTGCTATAAAAATATGATATTCTACATAAAAGGGTGGTTTAAGGGTGACGAGTTCTCATAAATGTATAAATAATAGGTCATCAACTGATTGAAAGTTTTGCAAGAGGTTTAGGTTAAGCTCTTCTCTTTCCTTGAACAAACCCTAGGATAAACCAATCCTATAAAGCGGCTTTTGTAAAATCATTAGAGAAATGATAACGACAACAACAGGATTGGACACTGTTAGACTTTGATGTAAGGTTGTCTGCAGAAGCGAAAGTAAAAAAGTGTTCGGACTTCGGATATAGAACAAAGGCAGACTTTTCGATTTCTGACGGGTTCATAAATCTGGGTTAAAAGACATGATATTGTAAAGAGATGATACCAAAACTAAGGATTTTTTATTCTACAGAAGTAGAGGATTTTAGAAAACCAGAATTCAGAATTTTTTGAACTTTGGTATTTGTTTTGTATTTTTTTTATTCTGCCCAGTTTCTGTACAAAGTAGAACAAAATTCTCAAAAACAATGTTTCCTAATTAAACTATCAAAGATAGTAAAAAATCACACAAAATTCAGAAAACTATATTCGCATGTAAGAAAATCAAAACACAAAATGCTTGCACCCAAGAAGAAGATACAACACTCATGCACACAGGGCAAGAATAGTAAGAAAATGTAAAGTACATTAGCAAAGAAATCAAACAATTGTCATTCTATATAATTTATAGAAAACAGATTTCCTCTTCAAAGAACAAAGCACCTCACTTCTTGTAATGGACCATGAACCTTCATCACATTCCCAAAGTTTGCTATGACAATTAATTGGGGCAGCATTAAGGGGAAACTTTTTTTGACAATAAGACTGTCTTAGACAAGTGCAATCCACCAATGAAGAAGGAAAGGAAGAAGAAAAGGAAAAAAAAATGCATACCAGACAGCGACTGCTAAAGCCTGTCTACAACAATGTGCTGCCTCATTGAGCCTTCCCTTTCCCACGACAAATTTGACCAGCCATCACCAAAATTAGGTCACAAGTCATAACTGCAAATACAAGAAAAGCACAATTATAGGAAAGATCTAAAGATGAGCCTCAAATTCTTCCCTAATATCTTCAACATGGCTTGTAGACTCATCCCACTCCAAACTTTGGAAAAGATTACTCTTCCGGTGTGAGGAGCTGTGTGTTAGTTCTCCTGTTGGGGTCACGTGTTTGATGGTTTACTGCTGTATAGCTTTTGTACACTCATTGTATGTCTAGAGTGTAATTCTACCTCAGCTCTATTCGTATGTTTGTGTATAGCTTCAATTTTTGTTCAATAAAATGGTCAAGAAAGGCCCCTACTCCCTGCAGGTTTGCATTGCAAAAGTTTAAAGGAAGGCTTTGGCATGTCTCAACTGCTTTTGGAAAAGCAGCAAAGTTTGCTCCGCAAACTCAGATATTTAGCATGGTCAAAACTAACTCAAAATTAGAGGCAGTTCTATATAGAATAGGGTTTTGGAACTATATAAGTTTGCATGCTATGTTAATTCAGAGAAATAAAACATCCACTATGATGCAAATCACCTAAACGAAGGATTCTTATCAGAGTGTTTCTTGCGTTGTTCCTGGATACTTATTTTTGTCCCGTTTTGTGTCAATTGGATGATGTCTCTGATTCAAACAAAGAAACCAACAGTTGCCGAACACAAAACAGAGCAAAGTACAAGATATACATGTTTCAATTTAAGATTCTACATTACAGTTGACGAAGGCTAAAAAAGGATTCACAAGCTTTGACCAGAAAAGGGGGAGGAAGTCATAGAAGCTATACACAAGATCCTCGAACCCTCAAGCTTCACACAACACACACACAGAGAGAGAGAGAGAGAGAGAACTTAGATATTGTTTGGGAACGGTAAAGTTTTTATTATTTGCAAATACAATTTGAAGCAAAAGCCAATAATGTCATTAATCCTAGGCAATGGACAGGCCCAATATAACTAAACAGATAAAAGTATTTAGCAACCAACAAAGAAGAACAACAACGCATGAAAGTCCGATATTCATATATAACATCCATGCTGTAAGCAGGTCCTTTTGCAAACTTATGATCCAATTAAACAAGTTTTCAAACATAAAGCAGATCTAAAACAACCTTCCCTATCTTGAAAAGGCGAAGACGACAACTAGGGCTGCGATTTGGGGAAACACAGGCTGTTTGGAAATAAAACGAGAAAGAAAGAGGCAAGCCTGCGCCTCACCTCGACAGAGACGTGGAAGAGGAGTTGATGCAGACGTGCGATACGAGAATGGGCAGCTGCATGCGGAGAGCTTCTGCAAGAGGAGGAAGACGGCTTCTCCACGGACAAGGACGAAAAACAGAAATTATGCCCCAACGGGCAGAAAGTTTGTCCATGCTCCTGAATTTTAGAAAAGAAGAAGGAAAGAGGCGGGTAGGGCTCGATAAACCTCCCCTCACCAAAATTTCAAAATCGACCTAATATTATGTAGTGTTTCAAAAACACACTTTAGTTTAAAATTTCATAAACTGCCTTTTTGAAAACTTGTGGGCGTGACAAGGAGACTCACCGTCCAGGTCGGCGGTGTTCGGGGCAAAGTTATAAATATTCGAATGTGAATGTCAAAATCAGATTCACACCAATGGAAATGCCAACGGATAATTATTTATACTTGATCGGATATTTATGAAATATCTATATACGAATCCAAATCTAGATCCGATCAGTTGTTTTTTAAATCCAAATTGGATCTGATTTCTTAGTCAGGTATTAATTTTTTTTTGGTACCCCGATTTTTTTGAAATGGTTGGATCGAATATCTCATCAAATCAAATATATTGACATCCCTAAGTATCAATTTCCTTTCCTACCCAAACTAAACAAAAGGGCCTTGGTTTTTATCTTTAATAGACTGTTTTTAAAGCCTACGGGGCTTCGGGTAGAAGATGGTATGGAGTTTTACTTTAGAACCAAGGCCCTTCTTGCACACAAAACCTTTTTTTGTTTTTGTCTACCCATCAAAACATAAAAGCTATGTTTTTAAAACTCATTTAAACAATCATTTTTACAAAACCAAGTTTTCTAAAAAATCATTTTGTCAAGGAATTGCCCAAACGCTACCTAAAGCTTTTAAGCGAAGTAAATTGAACTCTTGTTTGCCTGAACAATAATACGCATGACATGTCTCAACCATTTGTGAGTGCCTTGTACTGATGTGATTAAGTCTTTTCCTTTTAAGTGTATTTTTTGAAAGGCTAAGTAAGTGAGATTTAAAAATTCAAATATGTAGTACAATTCATTTTTTCTTTTTCAATTTGAAACAAATTGATGGAAATGCCTCTAATGACTACATATATGAAGAACTACAATCAATCAATTCACATGCGTAGGAAAGCTCGGGTTTCCATGTGAAGATCATGATCAAGTTCATCTCAAATGATCATTCGTGAAAAGCTTGGGAGAAAGATTCGCACCAACACGACTGCCGTCTATGTCGGCACCAAAATCTCCAGTCAAAGCATGAACACCTACTAGGGCGGTATTGGGCCCGCCCTGTTCGATTTAGAGTTAGAATTTCCAGTTAGAGTAGATATCACGAGGAGCACTAAATTCTAGAACAAGTATAAAGGGCAATATATGTCATATCGTACTAAAAATTTGTCAAGAATTTTATTTTACAGAGGGTAGGCCTCCACGTTTTATTAAGACAGATGACATCAGCACGAAGTATAAAAAAAATCAAGAACAGACGGCGGAATTGTATACCCGGCTTCATCAATGATGGTGGCAGTTTGGAAGAGGACCTACACCTACCCATTAGAAATTAACGTGTGCGTGAAGAGTACCCGTTGATTGCGTGTACCAGTAAGCTTAATGGCAAGTTGAGTGAAGGGTTCGGTGTCGGTGAGCTGACGACTACTTTAGTGCCCAGCACCAAGTAGCAGACTAGTCCGCTAACATCTATCAAAGCCATTACATCACTCTGCAACTACTTACAACAATACATGGCGCCTCCTCTCTACAATGCTAATGAGTTAACCAGCAATGGAATCTACTCAGGCAGCCGACGATTGTGGTGTCGGCCTCAAAGGTTACCACTTGCTTCCACCTCCTGGGAAGACAAGTTGGTTTTTCCTCGCTTTCTACTTTACAAAAAGGATTACATAACAAGTAGAAAGGAGGGTGAGTAAGAGGTTTTAGGGTCTTGTTTTCCAAATTGGAGCTTGGTTGTTTATAATTTACAGAAATACTAAATATATTAATTTCCTGAGGTTTGTATCCGATTGATATTATTTGTTCTCAAATCATTAAAGTCTGCAACTGATCATATGTGAAATGGCACTATGTATATAAGGCACTTACGTGAGAATATTGCTCAAAAGTCCGACTTCCTTTCATATGTAGAGAGAGGAGGAGAACACAATACTTGTCTTACACGGAAGTGCTAAGGAAAGGGGAGGGACGAAGAACACTCCTCTCCAATCCAAATTCTAAAGAAAGCAGCAAACTAGAGGTGGAGGATCACCAGTATCATGTACACGATGACAATTTTCACCGGTATAGATTCATTGGCATATCTATACCGGTGGAAGGCTCACCGCTATAGCTGCTTCTCCGGCGGTAACTATCACCGGAAGAGGACACCTATAGCGGCGCATATCTTCATCGCTAGACCTGTATACAGGCGACGAAATCACCGCCGGAGGAATGTTACCGGTGAATTTATCACCGTATAGATGCATACCGGCCATCAACTCACCGGAGAACGTTGACCGCAAGTAATTTGTTCCGACCCACGCATACGATTCCTCATTTCGTCATCCAACCCAACGCGATAAATCGGCCAGCGACGGATCGACTTGCTTAATTCTCTTTTTTAGTTTTACCATAACCTTATTAACATGATTTTCAACCTGCAACTTAGCACGTAGTTGCAGGATCATTTTTCGGGGAATTTTTTTTGAAAATAAATTCGACCATCTCAAAGCTTCCAAACAGTGGAGCCTAAAGCTAAAATGCATCACTGAAAAACTCTGAATTAATGCTACATATGATGGAACCCAAGCTGGTTGGTGGTATTGCAGGTGGTGACAGAATTGACAGGAAGAAGTGCAGACTATTGCTTCGAGTTGTGTCCCTTGCCTCTCTCGCTTGCTGGCCTGTATAAAGACAAGCAAGCTGAAATCAACACTATCTCTCCTTTTGCTAATTTATCAACATGTAAGCATCAGTTTCCGAAGAACAGAGGCGTCCTACTTACCATGCACAACCAAGGTAAACAGACATGTTAGGCACGCCAATAAAAAAAAAATTCCTGCATCAATGTAATCCAGAATCAGATCAAACTTTAGAACATCTCAATGAAAGAAATTCTAGTCATATATACATATCTATATATCTATCTATCTATCTATATATATATTAATTAAGGAATAACAGATATT